>NW_026589869.1:40513-47303 GCF_907164565.1 Psammomys obesus | reverse complement strand
CGTGGCTCGTCTGCGGGCACGCTGACACACTCGCCCAGGCCGGGCACTCTGACACACTCGCCCAGGCCGTGGCTCGTCTGCGGGCACTCTTGGCTTAGCGGGCAGGAAGGGCCGTCTGCTCCCTGCGGAGAGCTTGAGGCCAGGGCAGCGTGCACGGCGCCCTCACAGCCCCGCCGAGGCTGAGAGGAGGTGGCGGTGGTGCTGCCTGTCACCCTGTCGCCAGCTGTTTCCAGGAGACACAGAAAGACAGGGCAGCACGCCCCGCGCCAAGGTCTGTGCGGCCGCCAGCCCGGGGCACCGCGCCATGGCCGTGACGCAGCTGGGAACTAGGTCTCTCATCCACACAGTTTTTAACAGGGATCCGCCGTGGAGAAAAGAATCTGCTCACAATAAAGCGCGTTCACGCTGTAGGGAGCACGCCGCACGGCTCCGGACATGGCCACTGGCTGTTTTCGTATTATTCTTGCGTTCTTTGAGTTAGAATTCTTCTGTGTAGCCCTGGCTGTTCTCAAACGCTGCCTCCTGAGTGCTGGGATCAAAGGCCTGCGACTCCGTGCCTGGCGTTGCTTTTTTCCAGTTATGCCTCCCCTTTCTCATTTTACCGAGTCCCTTGTCCCTGTGGACAGATGGTCACAGGTTAACCGCTTGCTAAGAATTCTCTTCAACCTCAGACTGACTCGTCAGCTCCATCTCGGCTGCTGTTTCGCTGTGTGAACTTTAAAACAGCAAAAGGGGGCCAAATCATATCAGATACAAAAGCAAATTACACAGTAAAATAATTAGGTACTGGAGAAGCTTCAAGCAGATTTGAGGAAATAGTGAACTTAAACAGGAAATTAACAACATAGGCAGAATTTCAAAGTGGTTGGGAAAGAGGTATTCATTAGATGGTGTTGAAACATTGGCTAATCACAGGAGAGGGGAAAAGTCGGCACTTATTCTACTTGGATCCACCCAGGGCCATACATATACGAGGCAGGGGCTCCACCACTGAGCCACACCCGGCCCCTCACTGGGGGATTCTAAGCAGGGGCTCCACCACTGAGCCACACCCGGCCCCTCACTGGGGGATTCTAGGCAGGGGCTCTCCACTGAGCCACACCCCAGCTCCTCACTGGGGGACTCTAGGCAGGGGCTCCACCACTGAGCCACACCCGGCCCCTCACTGGGGGATTCTAGGCAGGGGCTCCACCACTGAGCCACACCCAGCCCCTCACTGGGGGACTCTAGGCAGGGGCTCCACCACTGAGCCACACCCAGCCCCTCACTGGGGGATTCTAGGCAGGGGCTCCACCACTGAGCCACACCCCAGCCCCTCACTGGGGGATTCTAGGCAGGGGCTCTACCACTGAGCCACACCCCAGCTCCTCACTGGGAGATTCTAGGCAGGTGACCACTGAGCCACATCCCAGCCCCTCATTGGGGGATTCTAGGCAGGGGCTCTACCACTGAGCCTCACCCAGCCCCTCACTGGGGGATTCTAGGCAGGGGCTCTACCACTGAGCCACATCCCAGCCCCTCACTGGGGGATTCTAGGCAGGGGCTACACCACTGAGCCACACCCCAGCTCCTCACTGGGAGATTCTAGGCAGGGGCTCCACCACTGAGCCACACCCCAGCCCCTCACTGGGGGACTCTAGGCAGGTGACCACTGAGCCACACCCCAGCCCCTCACTGGGTTATTCTAGGCAAGTGCTCTACCACTGAGCCACACCCCAGCCCCTCACTGGGGGATTCTAGGCAGGGGCTACACCACTGAGCCACACCCAGCCCCTCACTGGGGGATTCTAGGCAGGTGACCACTGAGCCACAGCCCAGCCCCTCACTGGGGATTCTGGACAAGTTCTTTAATAAAGTTGAATTTTTAACTTAGAAAAAGCATGAGGGATGTGAGCAAGCCCAGGGAGGCTGGGCACGGTGACACACCTGCCACCTCAGCACAAAGGAGCCTGAGGCAGGAGCAGCAGCATCACGGGCAGCCATCGGTGTGTAGGTACTCGAGACCTTAGAAGCCAGGTAGAGACCCTGGGCGTGTGGCAGAGCTTGTAGTCTTGAGGTAGCACTGGCCCCCGACTGGCCTATTTGGTGAGCTCTAGACCGGAGAGAAGCCATGGCTTGGGAAGAGTGTAGACTGTGTTGTAGGAATACCAAGGTGGAACTGTGACCTATACACAGGTGAACACACATACCCACCAAACCCTCCACCAAAGGCCACATCTATTTTAGAAATAAGTGTGGTCAAGCCTCAAGTCTGGATCAGGTTTATTCACCGTTACAATGCTTGTACTGGTAGGAACAGGCCAAACACAGTTTTCTGGAACTAAGTGTGGTTTGAGAGTTGGTGGCGGCAGCCGAGGCGCACGCCTTTGATCCCTGCAATAGGGGGGGGGGGGGGCAGAGGCAGATCTCAGAGTTCGAGGCCAGCCTGGTCTGCAGTGAGCCCAGGACAGCCAGGGCTACATGGAGAGACCCCGACTCCAAAGCCAACAAGACGCGGGGTGGCCAAATCTCCAGCTGGGCGGCCTCAGTGTGGGCCAGCGGCCCGAGCAGCGCCAACTGCTGTGGACACAAAGCAGTTTCCCTGGGGCCTCCCGACTCACTGAGCACTGTTCCAACATGCGTCCTGCCGGCGCCCCTGCGCCCGGCTAGATACCATCAAAGCGCCGCACGGGGCCTGAACTCATTCAACGTCAGAGAATTCACACTGGAGAGAAGCCCTAGGCCGAGAAGCCCCTGAGCGCTGGGGTCCGTGGCAGACGGGACCCCGGGAGCCAGAGCCAGAACCTGAGCTTGCCTGTCCCCGGAACCAGCCAAGTCAGGCAGACCAGAAACAGGCCACAAGTAACGGACAGGGCCATGCCCAGACGGGAGTGTGTGACAAGAGAAACTGGCAGGGGAGACCTGCGGAGGGCCAGTGCTTCTCCTCAGAGAACCTCCAGGAAGGCTGTGGGAGGGGCCGGAACCCCATGGCCACTGGGGGTCAAACCCTCATGTGGATGGACAGGAGAGAGCTGCCGTTTCTTCACGGGTTTTAAGAGAATATGGCCCTTTAGGGAGGCCTTCTGGGCTGGAGGAGACGGGGTTAAAAGTGTTAGCAACAGCTTGCTATGAGGTAAGTCTACAATTTTAGTGACTTAGTAGAGCTAATTGGAGGAAGAATGAGAGTTCAAGGCCAGCCTGGGCTACAGAGTGAGGTTCAGGCCAGCCTAAGCAACTCAGTAAGACCTTGTCTCAAAATCAAGAGAGAGCTGGAGGCACAGCTCAGTGGAGAGCCCCCTCCTAGAGTCCCCCAGTGAGGGGCTGGGGTGTGGCTCAGTGGTGTAGTCCCTGCCTAGAATCCCCCAGTGAGGGGCCGGGTGTGGCTCAGTGGTAGAGCCCCTGCCTAGAATTCCCCAGTGAGGGGCTGGGTGTGGGTCAGTGGTAGAGCACCTGCCTAGAATCCCCCAGTGAGGGGCTGGGCTGTAGCTCAGTGGTAGAGCCCCTGCTTAGAATCCCCCAGTGAGGGGCTGGGTGTGGCTCAGTGGTAGAGCCTCTGCCTAGAATCCCCCAGTGAGGGGCTGGGCTGTGGCTCAGTGGTGTAGCCCCTGCCTAGAATTCCCCAGTGAGGGGCTGGGTGTGGCTCAGTGGTAGAGCACTTTCCAGAGTGTGTGAGGTCCAAGGTTCAGTCTCCAGTACTGTACATATAAAATCTGGAGTGGGGAGCAAAGGCCTTAATTCTGTCACATTTAAACCTTTCCTTTTTGCCTCTTCACCCCCACCCAAAGCTTTCATTCCTTTTCCTACCTCACATGAGTTATTTTTTTGTCTGGTGACTCATCTCTGCGATTCTTGGCTGGTTTTCGTGTATTCCCATTGAGCAACTGAGCTCTAAAGTAGATGTGTGAGCTGCTGGCCTTGGCCTTTGGGGCCCAGTGGCCCACAAGGTCACACTATGGCTGTGCCCGAACCTGCATCCCAGTTTCTCACTGACTTAACAGGTCGGCCAGGCCCTCTGGGAGCTTTCCCTGGAGTCTGCTCATAACAGGCTAAGGAATCTTCCGGCCTCTGAGGTGCCGGGGAAGCCTGGCTTTTTCATTTCGAGCACAGAGGCTCCAGGAGGAAGGGCCAGGCCTTGAGTTCAGCTTCTCCAATGATCTTGGCCTCATCCTCCTGCCTCCACCTCCAAGGGATAGGATTACAAGCATGTGCCACCAGTCCAGCTTCCTGAGCCCCACAGCCAGCCTTGTCTCCCAGCGCCGAGCCATGGGAGAGGAACACGGGCTGGGGGACACCTGGCTCCTGCCTTCACTTGAACCAAAGGCAGCAGGGCAAAGGGAGAGAGAGGAGGTAAGGAATGAAGACACAGGCCCGAGCACAGAGGAGGGCGGGGCAGCGCGGACTGCCGGCTCCCGCACAGCCACCGTCCCCTTCACCCACACCTGCCCAGCCCAGCTCCGGATCTCAGGCATGAGCCCCCCAAGTCCCCAAATTAGTCCTCAGCCCTTCGTGAGAAGACTTGGCATATGGAAATTTCCAGAATTATTTATCCTTCCCAGCCTGTGTGCAGTGGGTCACCAGGGCTGTCCTTGAGGCCGGGACAGCTCCTGCCTCCTCTGTCGGCCTCCTATCACCTGAGTAGGCTTCTCTGCCTGACGCTCAGGCCGCCTTCTCCACAGAGCGGCAGTGTGGGAAAGGGGGGGGAAGGAACGGCTCAGGGGTGTGTCCGGCCTCCAGCAGGAGACAGGAGGCTCTCGAGGCAGGCGTGGAGGAGGGGCTTCCAGGAAGGGGTCGCGGCTCAGCAGCATCACAGTGGCCCTCCTGCTCTCTGTCCTGTCATCCCGTCTGGCTGTCTCAGTGCCTCATGGACTTGAGATGGTTCCAAACGTTTTCCCCCAAGTGTACGAGCAGAACTGAATCCCATGAGCACTGTCAGTCAATCAAGAGCAAAAGCAAAAACTAGAAGCTGCTACAGTGCCCTGCACAGGAGAGGGCGGGCTGCTGGGCCTCGGGGCGCGGGCAGCCCCGAGCCCTGGCCCTACTCTAAGCTTTCTCGCCTTTTCCTTTGTTCCAGAGAGCTTTGTTCTCTCTTCCACAGTGCGTGGATTTTCCCCACACCATAACTTGTTTCCTAGCGCCTCACTAACTCTCCTTCCTTGTGATTTTGGCCAAATCATTAGGCCACTGAAGCCCTTCTTACCCGTGACATCTTGCTTCGTCACGTCAGTCTGCTCAAAGAACGGGCGGTGGGGCGGGGAATCGAACGGCTCTGACTGGGTTTCCTTCCAGGTTTGAGTCAAATGACTTCAGAAGCGCTGACCAGCCTGTGCTAGACTCTGGTCCAAAGGCTGGTGCGCGCAGAGGCGGAGTCTCGGGTGCCCTGAGGAAGACGCCGCGGCCCAGACAGCTTAGCCGGGGACGTCAGGGGCCAGGAGCCAGGCGGAGGCAGAGTCTCTGGACCACGCTCTTCCAGCCGGCCCAGCAGAGCTCGCTCCTGCCCCGCTCCCCGCCCCCACGGACGCGTGTGCAGGCAGGCGCCGCTGCTCGCCACGGCACGCGCGCGCGCTCCTGAAAGCAGGGCTGGCAGGCTGATGGAGAGCCTGCGGAAGCCTGGCCTTTTCGAAGGCCGCCGAATCCACAAAGCAGGCTGCTTCCCGCCAACACGGGGCTCCCGGGAGCACTGCTGCAGGACGGCGGGCCCCGGGCTCCCGCGGGAGCTGGGTGAGTCTGAGTGTGCTCTCTACACTGGTTTCCCTCAGGTGTGACACGAGGCCCCGAAGACTTAGCCCAAAGCTTGTGAAGATTACATGAGGCTCTGCCTGCCAATCACTGGGAGCACTGACAGTTAGGAACTAAGAGAGCTGGGGACTGGCACAGAGACCCTCAGGGACCTCAGGGACCGCCCAACCGCTGCAGAGGACAGCTGGGAGCCCGGGCCTCGCAGGGGAAGCTGGCAGCCGGCCTTTTTTTTTCTTTTGTTTCTGAGAAAGGATTTCAAGGGTGCTGCCCAGGCTGGCCTCAAGCTCACTTTGCAGCGGAGGAGGACTCTGAACTTTTGGCTGCCCGGCCTCTGCGTCCTAAGTGCTGGGATCACGGGGGTGTGCTGCTAAGGTCAGCTTCCTGGGCTGCCTGTGGAGCCAGCAGCTCCCGGGGCCTGGTCACCTCATCCTGGGCCTCGAGGGCCAGCGTCTCCTCAACTTCTGTGTCCTGCGCCCATTCGGGCTATTTCTTGTTGAACGTGGCTTGGAACAGCCATTCTGGGAGCAGGCAGAGAGAGCGTTCTAGAGACTCTCTAGAGACTGTCACCAATACTCCCAGCAACAGCTCTCCAGGCCGGGAGGAAGGACCCTGGAGACGGCGGGCCAGGACGGCCTCCGCCAGGCACCCGCTGCCCTGCCCACGGGTCCCCGAGGGCTGGATGCTCCCCCACGCCTGGTCTGCGGAAGAAACTGGGGCCCCGCATGCTAGGCGAGCACCTTACCAATTGAGCTACAGCCCGACCCCTTCACGACCCCACACACAAGATGAGAAATTTACAACCCAACAGGGCGAGACGAGCCCCACAGCGGAGCTCAGAGCACCCCTCTCCACGGCTCCCTCATAAACCGCCTGCTCAGGCGCTTCCTCAGCGAGGCCGCAGGGGCGGCCCCGCCAGCCCCTCCCAGCCTGGGGGCGGTGGGTACACTCCTGCCCCTCCTCCCAAGGTCGCTCCTAGCTTCTAGCACAACTCCAACAACTGACAGCAGGCGGCAGAGGGCCGCCGGGCTGCAGAGGGCAGGGGCTGGGCGGCAGAGGGCAGGGACAGGGCGGCAGA
>NW_026589869.1:40354-40503 GCF_907164565.1 Psammomys obesus | reverse complement strand
GGGCAGGGACAGGGCTGCAGAGGGCCGCCGGGCAGCAGAGGGCAGGGACAGGGCAGCAGAGGGCAGGGACCGGGCGGCAGAGGGCAGGGACAGGGCTGCAGAGGGCCGCCGGGCAGCAGAGGGCAGGGGCCGGGCGGCAGAGGGCAGGG
>NW_026589869.1:35263-40344 GCF_907164565.1 Psammomys obesus | reverse complement strand
GACAGGGCGGCAGATGGCCGCTGGGCGGCAGAGGGCAGGGACCGGGCCTTCTGCCACTGCCTGAGCTAAGGCAGCTGCCCGGGGCTTAGGAAAGACAGGAAGCAATGTGAAAGTCCTTCCTTCCTTTTGCCCTGGAAGGGAAATGTGGAACACCGGCTGGGAAAGGCGGGCTTCCTCTCCAGAGGCAAATGGCCAGCGCCAGCCCCTCGGAGCGCGGCTTCCTTGGTGGCGCAGTTACCGAGCCCGAGGCGCTCCGCAGTGCTGGGAAGGCTCCGTGGAGAAGGCAAAGGACAGATGCGCTCTCCGCCAATGCCAGCCCTGCCAGCGAAGAAGAAAAGAAGGCATAACCGAACTGTAGATAGCATCTGTAGACAGCAGATTTTTACAGAAAGGTGTCAAGGCCAGGGCTCCCGCACTTCCTGGAGGGCTCCTGGGAAGAGGTGGGCTTTGGGCAGGTTGGAAAGATGGGCAGAGAGCCAGGCACCTGCCAGCAAGCAGCAGGCTGAGGCAGGGGAATGACCAGTTTGAGAGTTGTCCTGGGACATGTAAGGAAGGGAGCTGACAACACAGGAAGCAGCCACACCGCCTATGGCCTCTGGGTCAGCTCCTGCCCTGGTTTCCCCAGATGGTGGGCTGAGCCCGTGGACAAAGGAAGAACTCCTGTCCCAGGCTGCCTTTGTTTGTGGTGTTCTGACAGCAACAGAAAGCTTAACTGCATCACGGCCTGGTCCTCCCGCTCACGGCCTGGTCCTCCCGCTCACGGCCTGGTCCTCCCGCTCACGGCCTGGTCCTCCCGCTCACAGCCTGGTCCTCACTCTGGGCCACACTCTGCCCAGACGTTCGGATGGGAGGCAGCAGCAAACTAGCAAGTTTTGTGGCAGAGGGAGTCTTTGAACACCATGGATAAGGGAAAATTTCCATTCATTCCACAATCCACACTGGAGACACTCTGGTGCACACAGGAGGGAGGGGGCAGGCACAGCCCCGGAATAGGCTGGAGGCCACGTCAGCTCTGCAGAGGGCATCCGCCACGTGAGGAAGCGGAGCTCCAGGGCCCGTCGGGAGTGAAAGCCTTTGAATGGAGGCATGGGGGTGGCGTGGGGGACAAATCAAGCCTTATTCATCAGCTGCGGTTCCGGCTGGAAGAGGCAGGCAGCGTCATCGTGACGAAGCAGAGGCGCTCCCATCTCACACGACAGAGATCCAAAGAAAGCCCAGGAGGACGGCACCAGGCCCGAAAGTGTTCAGACGGTGAAAGCCAGGGCGGGGAGACGGATTTAGACAGCGGCTGCTGGCCCACTCAGCTAATGACAGCCAGGTGTGCTGACGCAGGCCTCGCCGCCGAGGCCAGGGCCGGCGCTGGAGCACCTGCCAGCCAAGCCAACGCCTGGCCCGGTCCTCAGTCCCACCCGCAGGAAGGAGAAAACCGGCTTCCCCACCCACACAGCAAGACGCACCCAGCCCCCAATAGACAGCTGTAACGAGAAAGCACTATCATAAATAAGACAATTTTAGGAAAGGGTCTGGGCCCAGCCTGGGCGACGGAGACCATGCCTCTGATGCCCAACAGTTGCTGGGGTGCAGTCTAGGGCACAGGGTCCGGTTCTATCCCTATCAGCTTGGCACATGCATTCCCGTGAGCCCAGCACTGGGAGGCAGAGAGAGGAAGGTTGGGAGTTCAAGGTCACGTGTGACTTTATAGACAGGAGGCCCCGGGAGGGAGGCAGGCAGGGGTGGGGTGGGAACGGATGGCTGGCTTTCGGAGGGCCTGCTGCCACTGAGGGCACGCGGCCCTGCCGTAGCTGCGGGCTAGACGGAGTCTCTGCCCTTGTGCAGAAGAGAAGATCCAGGCTGGTCCCTGGAGCCCCCTTTTCCTCAGGTCCCTCCCCTTCATTCCTCAGGAAAATATAGGTCCTTTTTTGTTTGTTTTTTGAGTCAGGGTTTCTCTGTGTAGCCCTGGCTGTCCTGGACATGCTCTGTAGACCAGGCTGGCCTCGAACTCACAGAGATCCACCTGCCTCTGTCTCCCGGGCGCTGGGATCACGGGCGTGCAGGGCCACTCGGCGCTGGGGCTTTAGCTCCGTGCCTCGGTCTTGTGAGGGCTCCAGTGCCTCACCTCCAGAGCCTCCGCTGCCTGGCAGGGGTGGCAGGAAGGCCTGGCAGCGGGCGCCAGGGGCTGCTGCAGCCACCGCTCCAGGCAGGGCACCTGTCCTGTCTCGGCCTGTGCTCGGACACAAGGCAGGGAAGACGGAGGTTTCCCTTACAGGAGGCATCCCAGGGGGACATGCCAAAGGCTGCAGAGGGGTTAGAGGAGACACCCCAGGGGGGAGACAGACTCTGACCTGCTGGCTGCCGTCTGTGTGCCAGGCCGCCCTCACAGCAGCGCTGTGGCTCAGCCATGGCTGATTCCAATATCAGGAATAAAAAGCGTGTGGCCACGTAGGCCTGGAATCCCAGTACTCGGAGGAGGCTGAGGCAGGGGGATCTTAGTTCCCGGCCAGCCTGAGCTACACAGTCAAGCGTGATGGCTCAGGCCTGTGATCCTAGTACTTAGGAGGGTGGTGGCCGGAGGAGGATCAGGGGTTCGAGGCCAGAACGGTTATGTGAAACACTGTTTCAAAAGCACAACAAAGAGCTGGGTGCGGTGGCAGTGGCGACGCCTGTGACCCCAGCACTCCCGAGGCAGAGGCCAGCAGATCTCTGTAATTCAAGGCCAGCCTGGTCTACAGAGCGAGTCCAGGGCAGCCAGGGCTACACAGAGAGACCCCGTCCCCCCAAACAAAAACTAGAAAAACAAAAACCCACAACAAAGAACAGACAAAACCAAAACAAAGACACAAAAGCCAAATAGAAGGAAGGAAGACACAGTAGGAGCTGCACGTGGCCACGTCTGCTCAGGCCAAACCCGAGCTCTCCATGCCCCCACAGGACAGGCGGCAGAGCGGGCGGTGGAGGGTTCTCCAGCAGCTGAGCGATGGCTCTGGAGGAGGGACCGCCTGACATCTTGGCCACACGGACTTCTGGGAAGGTCACCTCTAGGGAAGCCCATTCCAGACTGTACAGGCTCAGACCTGGCAGCTAAGCGAACCCCAAGATTGCCAGGACAGAGAGAGTCTGGTGGCCGCGGTGCAGGCCGGGAAGCCCAGACTCCAGGGCCGGGAGGTGGGGGCTGACCACAGGCCGAGACCATCCTGGCTACAGAGCAAGTCCCAGGCCAGCCAGAGCTTTGTAGGGAGACCTCCCCTGCGTGCGCTCACACACACACGCGCACACACACACACACACACACACACACACACACACGGGGGGGGGGGGGGAAAGAAACCAGGAGGGGGAGGAGAGGGGGCATCAGGTCTACACGGCAATAACCCTGGCCGGGGCTTCAGCCCCAATCCTTGGGTGGGAAGGCTGTGTGAGCGAGCGTGCTCGAGAGTTAGGTGGAGGGGAGCACTCTGAGTGACTCTGTGATCTAATCTTTCCTTTAGAGCCCAACGCTGCAAAATGACGTGCCAAGTGTAGGCAGCGCCAGGGCACACGAGTGTTCTCCTCCCCTATGTGCGTGCGTGCGTGCGTGCGTGCGTGCGTCACCTTCTCTATCGGCGCCGTCCACACCCTCCGGTTCTTGTTTTAGGTGTGTTGGTGTTTCACCTGCACTATGTCTACGTGCGGCCGTCAGGTCCCTGAGGCTGGAGTCCCAGCTGTGTGGGCCCTCCGGAACAGCAGCCAGCGCGCTGACCAGGAAGCCACCTCTCCGGCCCGACCTTGTCTCTCTTAGGGCAGGGTGTCTCAGTGGTCAGCCATGAGGCTAGGCTGGATGGCCAGCCGCCCCAGGGACCCTCCTGCCCTTCCTCTCCTCTCTCCTCTCTCCTTTTCCCTTCCTCCCTCTTGCCCCTCCCTCTTCTCTCTTCTCCTCTCCTCTCTCCCTCTCCTTTCTCCCTCCCCTCCCTCTCCTTTCATTTTTTCTCTCCCTCTCTCCCTGTCCTCTCTCTCTCCCTCCCTCCTTCTCCAAGGTTTCACCATGTACCCTGTCTGGCTGTCCTGGAACTCTGCAGACCAGGACCTCCCACTCACGGAGCCCACCTGCCGGACTGCCAAGGGAAACTGGGAGCAGCGTGAGCTGGGAGGGCTTGGCGACCTGGATGAACAGACACCAGGTGCCTGGGCAGACGGCAGGCTGGTGAGGAGCATGCATGGACACATATCACCCTCTTGTGGCCAAGAGCAGTATTGCCCAGAGAGTAAGGCCAGCCTGCTGACCTGCAGGGCTTTCCTGGTGACCCCGGGCTTTCCTGCTGACCACGGGCTTTTCTGGTGACCATGGGCTTTCCTGCTGACTAGCCTGTGTTTTCCTATTGACCACGGGCCCCCTCGGCAGGCGTGCGAGGCAAAGGCATCCAGGGCGGCAGCCACTGGCATGGAGCCTCACATGTGCAGGCCCTGGGGGGCGCTGGCGTGGGTTGGGGTGGGTGCTGGGGTGGGCGCTGGTGTGAGCAGAACTTCCCTGGGCACCAGAGCACCACACGGAAAAGGCTTTTCCTAAATCACAGGAAGATGAGGTCGACCGTAAGAACCGCGCTGCGGCTGGGGAGTGACACTGGGAAGCAGAGGCAGGCGCTGGGGTCTGTGTGGGCTCAGGGAAACCCTCTCTCAAAAAGAAAAAGTGCTATTGCAAAAGTGAGCGAGCGTGCATGTGAGCTATGTGGAAAGCGGGGGCTGGTGTGAAGCCCAGTGGCCCAAATCGCACTGCACCAGCGTTGGACACCGACCCCTGACACTGAGTCCAGCAGGAGGCGTCTGGGAACCCAGAGAAAAGGACGGCGGACGCATCAGAACAAGGGCCCTGGCCTCTGATGCGGGGTGACAGGTCTGGCTGGCGAGGTCCACGGAGCCTTAAGGAAACCCTAACTGCTCCTCTCCTCGTCTAGGTAGCCCAGGCCCCCAACTGTAGTCATCCACTTCGGACGACTGAGTTCCTGACTGTACGTGAGCCATCATGCCTGGTCCCACAACCAGCCTGACTTCCTTCTTCCTTCCTTCCTTCCTTCCTTCCTTCCTTCCTTCCTTCCTTCCTTCCTTCCTTC
>NW_026589869.1:25572-35253 GCF_907164565.1 Psammomys obesus | reverse complement strand
TTCCTTCCTTCCTTCCTTCCTTCCTTCCTTCCTTCCTTCCTTCCTTCTTTCCTTCCTTTCTCTTGCTCTTTCTCTTTCTTCCTTTCTCTCTCTTTCTTCCTTTCTTTTACTCCTTTTCTTTTTCCTCTCCCTTTACTTTTTTCGACACAGGGTCATGCTGTAGTACTCTAGCTGGCCTAGAGCTCACTGAACACCAGGCTGGCCTTGAACTCACAGAGAGCTGCCTTCCTGTCTCGTGGGTGCTGGGCCTGCAGGGTGTGCGCCCAGCCTTGGCCTGAGGCGCTGGACGTGGCGCTCTGCAGGCCCTCTGCGTGCTCCCATGGAACGGGTGCGGCTTCAGTCAGGTGTGTGATAGATAAGCCTGGACTGCCTGCAGACTCCAGCCGGGCGCTCCGGGCCTGAGCTCGGGCACGGCGCTCCACAGCCCCGGTCGCCACCCAAGTGTGCTTTTCTGCCGCGCCACACGGCGGAGGGGAGAAGGGCTCCTCGTACTCCGAAGACGTGCTGTTTGAATCCGAAAGTGCTCCACAGGCTGGAATTCTGGATGCTCAGTCCCTGGTCTGTGCTGCTGTTTTAGGTGTGTGTGTGTGTGTGTGTGTGTGTGTGTGTGTGTGTGTGTGCGCGCGCGCGCGCATGCGCGTGGCCCAGGCACCAGCTCTCAGGCCTTCCCTGCCGTGATGGCCCTGTGATCCAGTGGTTCTCAAATGTTCTCACGTGAGACCCTTTAGCACATCCTGTGGCGACCCCCACCCCCACCCCCCGAAAAGCATTTTGAGGCCACCTCGGAACCCTTAGGACTTTTATGGTAAATATCCGATATGTGACCCCTGGGAAGAGGTCATCTGAGCCCACCTCCCCAAGGGGTCTCGACCCACAGGTTGAGAACCACGGCTCGACTGCACGCTTAAATCAACTCTTCCTTCTTTCAGCTGCTTTAAAACTCTGTGTGTGTGTGTGTGTGTGTGTGTGTGTGTGTGTGAGCTCCTTCGGAGCTGGGGTTACAGTACTTGTGAATAGCCCAGTGTGAGAGCTGGCCGAGCCCGAACCCTTAGCAAGAGCAGGAGCACTCCTGAGCACCCCGTCAGCCCTCAGGGAGGACGGAGGGTAGAGTGACTGACCTGATGCTCTGGCTCGCTGCTCTCTCTCCCGGCCCGCAGCACTGTGTCCGCCCAGACCCCAGGCCTACCCAGCTGCCCCAGGCCTGCCATGCTCCCGTCACCAGGGACTTACCCTGTGCCTGCTGAGCTCCTCCTCCTCCTGCGAGGAGCGTCTTTCTTGACAGACGACATCTTTCCAGGATGGCATCTTCCCAGACGGACGGCATCTTTCTGGACGGCATCTTTCTGGGACGGCATCTTTCTGGACAGCATCTTTCCAGGATGGCATCTTTCTGGACGGCATCTTTCTGGACGGCATCTCTCCAGATGGACGGCATCTTTCTGGGACAGCATCTTTCCAGGATGGCATCTTCCCAGACGGATGGCATCTTTCTGGACGGCATCTCTCCAGATGGACGGCATCTTTCTGGGACAGCATCTTTCTGACGGCATCTTTCTGGACGGCATCTTTCTGGACAGCATCTTTCTGGACAGATGGCATCTTTCTGGACAGATGGCATCTTTCTGGACGGCATCTTTCTGGACAGATGGCATCTTTCTGGGACGGCATCTTTCCAGATGGACGGCATCTTTCTGACGGCATCTTTCTGGATGGCTGGGGTTGGCTTTCCCTCCAGGAAGCTGGCTCAGGGGGAGGCCCCCCGGCGGTGCTCCCCGTGGGAGCCTCAAGGCTTCCCCAGAGCGTCTGCCAAGGCCCTCGCAGACCGACTGTTAGAAAGTCGCCAAGGTCCACTCTTCCGTGTTAAAAACAACATCCCAACGTGATCTACCTCTCCACAGAAAGGTCCGTGAGGAAGCCCCGGCACCGGTACCTGCGGAGCACAGCGACAGGCTGAGCCAGTCGCTCGGGATCAGGGCTTTTGTGGGTTCATTGATTTGTTTGAGACAAGGTCTCCTGAAGCCCAGGCTGGCCCCAAACTCTGCATAGCTAAGAATGCTTTATTATTATTATTATTATTATTATTATTATTAATTAGTAAATAATAATTATTAATATTATTTAAGGCAGGGTTTCTCTGTAGCCCTGGCTGTCCTGGACTCACCGTGTAGACCAGGCTGGCCTCGAACTCAGAGACCCGCCCACATCTGCCTCCGGAGCACACCCCACAACCAGCACCACGGTCGCTCTCGAGCCTTCAATCCTCCTGCTTCTATCTCCCAAACAGTGGGCTGCAGGTGTGGACGTCTGTGCTGCGTGGACGGAGCCCAGGGAGTCCCACACGCTGGGTTAGCTCCTGCCCCAGCCCTGGTGACTTACTGAACCATGGCCCACAGCCACAGCGGATCACGCACACACTAACTCACTCACCCCAACAGAGTATCACCATGCAGCCCTGAAACCACTCTAGGTAGACCAGGCTGGCCTTGAACTCCTAGAGATCTGTCTGCCTCTGTCTCTGAATTCTGGGAAAAAAGGCAAAATCCACCATGCCTTTTTGAAAAAAGATTTTTTAAAAGTTATTTATGGGCCGGAGAGACAGCTCAGAGGTTGAGAACACCGGCTGTTCTTCCAGAGGTCCTGAGTTCAATTCCCAGCACCCACATGGCGGCTCACAACCATCTACAGTGAGATCTGGCGCCCTCTTTGGGTGGGCAGGTGTACATACAGTCGGAACACTGTATACATAATAAATCAATCTTTAAAAACACGTGGGTCCATTGTGTCTGAGTGTAGAGCCCTGAGCCTGGAGGCAGCAGCTCCCAGCAATCCCCCCTCTCCGACCCTTCCTTGGGGCTGGGGTTCAGGCTCAGAGTGAACTCAGCTTGGAGCATCGGTGCTGGGATGTGAACTCTGGTCCTGGGGACAAGTATGGACGTAGCCACTTGCTGTCTTTCGCCACCCCTATCCCTCTGTGTCAGCCTCCAGGTTAAGTCTGACGCTCAGGCCACACACGCCGAGAGAAGTTGGTTAAAGCAGGTTGTCAGCTGCGGCAGGCTCAGCGAGGTCACACTTTATTCCTCTCTTCTTCTCTCGGCTCACGTGGCTTCGAAGAGTGGGAACGCCCACCGGCTCTGTCTCACACACCTGGCAGGGTGTGGGGGTGAGGTGGGGTGAGCTGAGGGAGGGCGAGAGGGCCCGGGCTTTGGCAGGAACTGAGCCCCGCTGGCACCAGGGGGAGAGTGCGGCCGGCACGTGCTGGGCAGGCAGCCCAGTGGCGGCTGCTCAGGGAGCCCGGGGCGGAGTCCTGGGGGTCAGGGAGCAGCTGCCCCTGCCAGCAGGGGACTTTGGTCTTGCTGGGGAGGGGCCTGGGCAAAGGCAGGTCGAGGGCAGGAGAGGGAGGACATCGGGGGAGAGTGAGCCAACACTCAGGAGCGGAGCGGGAGGACCACACTGGGGGGCAGCCTGTTCTCCACAGCGAAGCCCAGCTTCAAAAACCACAAGTAAACAGTGACAGAGAGAACGTCCATGTGTTAGCGCTAATTCAAGAGCTCTTTCCCACTTACTACTTATTTACACCTACAGATAAGTTAAGTTTTGATCTGGACATCAAGATCACACCCAAGTCTTTGTGTGTGTGAGGTGGGAGCTCTCCCACTGAGGCACAGCCCAGCCCCTCACTGAGTCACACCCAGCCCCTCACTGGGAGATTCTAGGCAGGTGTTCTACCACTGATCCACACCCCAGCCCCTCACTGGGGGAATTCTAGGCAGGGGCTCTACCACTGAGCCACACCCAGCCCCTCACTGGGGGATTCTAGGCAGATGATCTACCACTGAGCCACACCCCAGCCCCTCACTGGGGGATTCTAGGCAGATGATCTACCACTGAGCCACACCCAGCCCCTCACTGGGGGTTCTAGGCAGGGGCTCTACCACTGAGCCACACCCCAGCCCCTCACTGGGGGACTCTAGGCAGGGGCTCTACCACTGAGCCACAGCCAGCCCCTCACTGGGGGATTCTAGGCAGGGGCTCTACCACTGAGCCACACCCCAGCCCCTCACTGGGGGATTCTAGGCAGGTGACCACTGAGCCACACCCAGCCCCTCACTGGGGGATTCTAGGCAGGGGCTCTACCACTGAGCCACACCCCCAATCCTCATCTGCTATTTTGTCTGATGCTCATATACAGAGAGACAGAGGCTCAAAGATGGCAAAGAATTGGCCCAGGCTGTGCAGCCACACACGGGAGCTGGACTCTAGCCAGCGGCTGTGTGTCACCAGGCCGGGGAGGCAGAGAGAGGCTGGAGTCAAGGACACTGAAATCACCGAGAAGCTGGAGTCCCACACAGGCTGCTGAGCAGCAGAGCGCAGCCTGGCTGCCGTCACGCTCCTTCGAAGCTCACCTCACACACCCGCCTCTGCCTCCTGAGAGGGATCAGGCGTGAACGCCACCCCAGCTTCATCCACTGCCCTCACCCCAGCTCTGCCTGGGACAGGCTCTCCTGTGTGCTCCCGGGAAGGAGCTGGCTGACCCTCTGGGCACTGAGCCCAGGCTCTGCCAGGCAGAGGGGCTGCCCACAGCCCGCTCCTGAGCCACACGGCGGCTCTCGGGACTTAGGAAGCCACCGGGCCACAACCAGGGGCCCAGCAAGGGGTTCTACAGCAGCTCTTCAGGGGACAGAGGACACAAGCCACTCGGGAACAGACAGGCCTCATGCTCCCCTGGTCACCTCCAGGTCTTTAGGGCAGAGCGGGGCCAGCAGACCGCGCGAAGCACACAGGTCTGGGTCCCCTGGATCTCAGGGCTGGAGGGGTGACGGCAGGACCCCGTGGCTCCGGCTCTTACCGGCTCCCGGAGCATATCTGAAGCTGGTGGCCAGGGCCTGCTCCCACTGCAGGGTGTCGTGTTTCCGGCGCATCCTGAAGGGCACCATGCGAACAGCAGCAGGACACGGGGCGCTAGGAGAAAGGAGGGTCACTGGGAGGCGTGGTGCCCCCCAACCCTGTCCTCTTTACACCTTTTCTCTTCCACGATTTAGCTCTAAGTCCTCCGCTTCAGGCATCTGACACTCAGCGGTTTCTGTGTAGGTAGCCCAGGCTGGCCTCAAACTCACCCTGTAGCTGAAGAAAACGTTAAAGTCCTGACCCTCCTGCCTCCACTTTCCAAGAACCAGGATTACAGGCGGGCACATCTCACAGAGCATCGCAGGGTGTGGGGATAGGCCCAGCGCTGTGCGTGCTGGGCGGGCGCGTCCTTTAAGAAACAGACCAGGCTGGCCTTGAACTCAGCTCCGCCTGCCTCTCCTCACGTGCTGGGGTCACGGGTGTGTGGCCCAATTCCCAGCTTGTGTGTGTTCTTTTTGAGAGGGCCTTTCTGCTTTCCTGGCCTGGTTCTCACTGTGAGGCCAGGTTGGTCTTCAGCTTGCGGCAACCTGCCATCCACGCTTCCGAGATAGTGGGTGGGCCGCTGTGCCCGCCCAGTGTGCTTTCACCACGTGCACGTGGGTGCGGGCGTCTGCCTGTGTGTCCAGGAGACGACGTCAGGGCCCCTGGCTGGCGAGTTTCAGGGGGCCGTGAGCCACCCGCTGTGGGTGCCAGGATCTGAACTCGGGTCTCTGTGAGAGCGGCGTGTACTGCTGAGCCGTTTCTCTGTCCCCAACCCAACCACAGAACAGCTTTCTGTCCTGAAAAGCAATACCCACGTACCATAAACACCTACGGCACCTTCAGAGCCGGCTCCTGCAGCTTTAAAACACTTGCTTTGTATGCAGAAGTTCTTGGACCCTGTTCCCTCACAGAGAGAAAAAGAAAAGCCCTCCAAACCTTATCTCAGAGACAATCTAAATTATTCACATGTTAACGTTATCGTGTGCAGGCCTGGGGAGCTTTAAAGGAAATGGTACTTGCATGTCTGTGAAGGAAGCGTCTGGACCAGGGCTGGTTCCCTCACACGCCTGGGTTGGAGCCCAGAACCCGCGTGCAGACGCTGGCTCCTGTTCATGTGTGGACGGTGCACGGCCGCCAGAGGCCGACCCGGCATCCTTTCTCCGTCACTGCCCACCTGGCCCTCGCTCGGCACCCTGTTTGGCGGGGATGTCTGGCCAGCGAGCTCCCGGCGCTGCCTGGCTGTGCTTCCCCGGCACGGCACGGTGCGGGGATTCCAAGTGTGCCCACTGTGCCTGGCTTCGGTACGTGGCTCCTGGGGGCCGAATTCAGGATGCTAGGCTTGGTGGCCGGAGCTCTCTGCCAGCCATACCCCGCGTGTGTGTGTCTGAGTGAGAGAGAGGCCGTGTAGACCAGGCTAGCCTCAAATTAGCCTTCACCCTCCTGTCTCTGCCTCCTGAGCCCTGGAATCACAGGCGTGTGCAACCAGCCGGGCTATTTATTCATTTATTCCTAAAGCCTGCAATCCCAGGACTAGGGGAGCGGCGTTCTAAGCCAGCCTAGGGTTACACGGACGGACCTTGTTTCAAACAAGAAGGTCGGTGGTGAGATCGCTCAGCAGTAAATGTCAGCACTGCCTCAGTCCAAAGCCCGAGACCCACCCGTGAACGGAAAGAGCCGAGTCCTGAACCCCGGCATGCCCTCGCCCCAAACACGGACGGGAAAACAACACAAGAAGGCGGCGGCGCTGCACACCGCGGCCCGTCGGCTGGGCTGGGGATGTGGGAGACCCCGGGCCCCTCTTTCATACGGGGCTGGCTGTGGGGGGGGGGTGCCCACGTGAGTGTGTAAGCTTGTGTACACGGCACGGGCTAGGAGCTGCGGCCTCTCCCGTCTCCCGTCCCACGGGTGGTGTGCTCACCGTGCAAGGCGCATCCCAGCCGCGGACACGGCGCAGCCCCGGGGCCCGCCGCTAACGGCAGCTGCTCCTGCCCAACAACTACATTTCCCAGAGCTCCCAGCGGCAACCGGTACCCGGGCCGGTGGGCTGGGCGCGCGACGGACAGCCCTCACGGCTCTCACCCTGGCCGCGCGCTCCCGCCACCTGATGCTCACTTCTGCTGTGGGAGGAGGCCAGCAGACCGGCCGGCCCCGTGAGGGAACCAGAACTACAACTCCCAGAATGCTCCGGTACGCACAGCTTCCGGCTTCGAGGACTGGTCCTGGTAAACGGCGTCGTTCCAGAGACCATGCCCAGATTATTAGAGCTCCGGAAGCCGGCGAGTGAAGTGGCAGAAACAAGGTCAGCGGAACGTGGAAGAACAGAATACGATGTGTGACTTAAATAATGCTGACGGTTACAGAGCCTCTTTTTTTCCCTAACGGATGCTCAGGGCCAGATCAAAGGGCGAACAGCCCTCTGGGAAGTGCAAGCGAAGCTTCCCCAGGAACCATGGGAAATGTAGTCCATTGGTTACTGGGAACGCATTTAAGGTGATAAAATTCCTCTTGCATCTTGTTTGATGAAGCAAACACAGAATTTGCCTTATAAGTACTTGTGAGTTCCTGGTACTCACAAGCCTCTTCGTTATGTCAACCCTCGAAGCTGTTTCAGACCCTGCGTTTCCTAAGTGGAGTTTGTAGCCGGCTAGCCTGTCTCCAGCCATCTTCCTGTAAGCCTTCAACTGGGTGTCCACTCCAGGACACAAGAATACAAGGCCGGGGACTGCCACATCTTCCGCGTGCTACACACTAAGAGGCGGTACTTAGAGTGCGGAGGCCCCGAGCCAGTGCCAAGCCTCTGCTGCACACCGGGCCCTCTCCTGGCCTATGTGTGGCGGTCCCGGCTCCGCGCCGCCGTCTTCCTCATTTCCCTGTCTGTGTTTTCGGAATAGGCCCCACTGAATCTTCAGCCAGCGCCGCTGTGAGCCCCGTCCCGGGAAGCCTGGGTTCCTGGCTGTGTGTGTGTGTGCGCTGCTCAGTTTGCCACCAAGCCATCGCCCCGGTACCCCGTAGTTCACACACGCACGCACACACATCAGTCTGGCTGACGGGCTGGTAGTCAGCGCTGGGAACCTGTCCCTCTCTGAAAGCGCAGGTGCCGCAGGCCACCATCACGCCGTGGTGCACACGGAGGCTGGGGTCTGAGCTCGCTCCACAGCAGTGGACTGACTGGGACCCCCCCACCGTTCCCGCATTCTCGATGGGGCCCCGAAACAGAGTTCTAAGTAGAAACTTGGCAGGAAAGGCTGTAAGGCCACGGGGGAGCCCTGGGCTGAGCATCTAGAACCCCACAGACCTGAGGGAAAGAACAAGCCCCATGAAGCTTTAGTTTCAAAGTCTGCACAGGGGGCTGGGCGGAGGCCTGTGGGGCGGGAGCCTGCCAGGAACCCAGGAGCCCACGGCAGCACCGCACAGACGGGCCTGCCTGTGACCTCAGCATGTGGATCGTGGACAGCAGGAGGATCAGGAAGTCAAGGTTACCCGAAGTTGGAGACCAGCTCGGCCTCTCAGGACTCAAGACAATTCAGAAGCCTGAATTACAGTGAAGGAGAGAGCAGGACGGATAACGAGTGGCTTCCACCCCAGAGCACCGGCAGCCTTCCCTCTGCGCTGGAAACTGGCCACACTAGGCCGCCGGCTGGAAGCGCAGCGCCAGGTTCCCGTCGTGCTCGGAGTCTTTGTATTTAAAAGCAGGAACTCCTTCCCTCAGTTGCTGTCGTGGGGTGTGTGGAGACTGGATTCAGGGCCTGTCAGGTCAGGCACTTTACAGCTGACGCAGGGCCCCAGCCCCACCCTGGGGAGTCCAGGGAGCACTCTGCCCCGAGCCACGGCCTCAGCCCTCTCTGGATTTTAGACAGGATCTCACTGAGTTGCCTGGGCTGGCTTTGAATTCTCTCTGCGGGTCAGGCGGCTTAGACTGCGTGTGCCTGTGCGTGTGCGTGTCTTGGCCTGTGTATGGATGCGTGCCACACGGTGCAGTGCCCACAGGAGCCAGAAGAGGGCGTCCTCTGACGTGAGGTCACAATGTTTGTGAGCTGCCAGGTGGGGGCTGGGAACCCAATTAAGGCCCTTTGCGAGAGCAGCAAGTGTGGCCGACCTCTCCAGCCACTGAGGGTTGGCTTTTAAAACAGAGGCCTGGGGACTGCCTTCCGCCAGGCCCGCCCGCCCGCCCGCAGCGCGGACCCGTGTGCCCTGCGGCTTACACAGTTCTGTGAAAGCCGCTCGCCGGCCTCGCACACAGCATTCAGGACCGCCACACTTTGCCCCAGCAGTGTTAAGACATGGCCGGCGCGCGGACAGCGCCACAGAACGCCCGCCACCGTCCACACCAAACACTGGGCAACAGACGGTTTTCCTTGTTCGGCCGCTGTGTTCTGCTCGTCGCCTGTCACCACAGCAAGCGCCCAGGGCTGCGCAGAGCAGCTGCTCGGGACGCGCGGCTGTCTGTCTGTCTGTCTGTCTGTCTGCAGGCCTGGGGGGGGACGGGCCGCGTGGGAAGCACAGGGTGGGATGGTCCAGGGAGAAGCCCAAGGCTCACGTCTACCATGGCCGCACGACCTGCTTCTCTGTGTTTGTGCGGTTGTGGTGTGTGGTGTGGTTTGTGGGGTGGTGTGGTGTGATGTGTGGTGTGACGTGATGTGGTGTGATATGTTGTGTGTGGTATGATATGATGTGATGTGGTGTGTGGTGTGTGGTGTGACGTGATGTGGTGTGTGGTGTGTGTGTGGTGTGACGTGATGTGGTGTGATGTGTGTGGTGTGATATGATATGATGTGGTGTGTGTGTGTGTGTGTG
>NW_026589869.1:7885-15572 GCF_907164565.1 Psammomys obesus | reverse complement strand
CCACCTCCCACCTCCCACCTCCCCATCTCCCGCCTCCCCACGGTCTGGCTGCCCCATTGTGGAGTGTTGAGGAACCTGCTGCTTCGGATCATCTTGGCACAGCGTCCTCCTGGTCTCCTCACCTCTTTCGAGGGTAGGGCCGGACTCTCGTGTTCTGGAAGTGCTTGGAACTGGTGAACTGTCTCTCCAGCCCAGAATTCCTTCAACTCTCAGCTCCACTCTTAGGACCAAGCACTTTCTTTTGTTTTCTGGGCTGTGTTTCTGGTTACACGTGCACATCTGCTTGCACTCGGAGGCCGGAAGAGGACGTTGGTGTTTTCCCTGCCTTGACTCTAGCCCCAGTCCTCTGAGGGAGGCCTCTCGCCGACTTTGGTTTTTACTCCTAAGATGAAAGCCGGCACGCCTGCCTCCCCCTCCTCAGAGCTCGGGCTCCAGGCCCGGGCAGGGCGTCCAGCTTGCTAAAGCAGCGTTGACATCTGAGCTGCAGGCCTCATGACTGCAGACTCTCTTAGCCAGCCACTCCTCCACACTTCAGATTTAAAGGGTTATTTTTACTTACTCGTATGCACATCTGCATGTGAGTTTGTGCACATGAGAGCAGTTACACAGGAGGCCAGAAGATGGCGCCAGACCCTCCCATCGGCAGCTACTGAGTGCAGCCTGTCGTGGTGTAAGACCTGGAGTCTCACTGCTCAGGACCGCGCCCTTCCCAGGGACTCTCACAGACCACAGCTCGATGCGAAAGCAAGAGGTTTTATTGCTATGGAGATAGGGTCGCCCCTCCAAAGACAGGAGACGACCCCGATCATGCAAAGCGCAGGGCTTTTCTACCTGAAAATCAGGTCACTTTTGCTCTCTAGTTCACAGCTGGTTGTTGCTCAGAACAGTTCACCCCGCCCTTCAAGAGCTCTCTGCACCTGGCTTCAATTCAAACACTCACAGTTGTTTTTCTCATTCCCAGGTGGTCCCTCAGTGGTTCTGGGAACTGAACTCCCGACCTCTGCGAGAGCTGCGTACGCTTTCAGCCACGATCCTTCTCTCCAGCTCTTCCACGTTAGATTTTCAGAAATGTGAGGTTTTGGCCCGAGTCCATAATAGCCATTAGGTTTGTGTTCCTGGGCCTGCCTTCCCGTAGACGAATAAAAACGCCCGAAAGGCGAGCAACTCACTTGAAGCAGGAGCTTGGGAGAGCGGAAAAGCGCCCGATCGTGCTGTGTGGAATAATCAAACATAAGCCAATCAACTAAACATGCTGCAAAGGGTCAGTGTGGTGAGGAGGGCTGGTGTGGTGGGGACGGTGTGGTGAGGAGGGCTGGTGTGGTGGGGAGGGCTGGTGTGGTGGGGAGGGCTGGTGTGCTGGGGACGGTGTGGTGGGGAGGGCTGATGTGGTGGGTGGGGACGGTGTGGTGGGGGAGGGCTGGGTTCTCAGGGAGGTTTCCTGTGTCAGAAGGGAATGTCTTTGAACTCCCCCCCCCCCCCCCACCGCTCCTGCCTTGGTCCAGCTCTCATCTCAGGGAGGAGTGGCTCCGGGGGATCTTAATTCAAGTGGTGCTCTCCCTGTGCTCTCTCTACCGCGCCCTTCAGCACACGCCTGTGATCACAGAGCTCAGGAGGAAGAGGCAGCCGGTGGCTGGGTTCGAGGGCAGCCTGGGCTACGGAGGAGAGCCCAGGACAGCCAGGGCCACACAGAAACCCTGTCTCAAAAAACATTAAAAGTACTGATCTGTGTTTGTGTGGGGGTGGACACGTGTCAACGGTGTGCATGTGGGGTCGAGACCAGCTCAGGGGAGCTGCTTCCCCATCCAGTACTCGGCTCCTGGGAATGCTCCAGCAGGAGCCGCTCCCTGCCCCTCACCTACGTCTCAGCAGCCTATGCAGTGGGCACCGTCATTGTGTGTTTGTGCGCGTATGTGTATGTGTGTGTGTGTGTGTGTGTGTGTGTGTGTGTGTGTGTGTGCGAGCGCGTGTGTGGGCAGGGACAGCGTTTGGAGCTGGCTCTCTTGCTCAGTGTGCGGGGTTCGGGTCTAGGGTGCAGAGGCTCGTGGCTTCTTTTCTGCCTCGCTGCTTCCCTCTCTTCTCCCGTCCGCCCCTCGGGGCCGCCCCGGCCTCTGCGTCGCTGGGGCCACGGCGAGCGTCTGCCCGCTTTGCTAGCTCCCTTCTGGGTTGTGTTTGGGAACAGCCGGGCCTGAGCTCTGAGGGGAGCCTGACCTTGACCCCGGCTCCTCCAGCACCGCCACACTCTAAAGCCTGCAAGAGAGGTCTCCACAGAGCGCACAGCGCAGAGCGCAGAGCGCAAGCTGTTGTCAAGCTCGACAGAACGGCTGATGGTGTCTTCATGTTGCATCACATCTCTGCTGTCACGAGGCTGTCGGTTTGTAGGTGAGCTGTTGGCATAAGGTTCTTTTGAAATGTGTACACCTTACCCGTGTTCATTCAAGTGTGATTTCTCCCCCCACTCTCTGGTTTCAATCTGGACACTGCATTGTGATACTTACTCTAAGCATCACCTGTCTCAACTTTGTGTAAACATCCAAAATAAAGCAACCAGCCACAATGTTGATCAGTGGGAGAAGCCAGAGGGCAGGAAATGAGTGGGAGGAGAAAGGGCAAGAGGAGAGCTGTGAGAGCAGAGCTGGAGGACAGATCTTGGAACTATGTGGAGAGATGGACTGGACACAATATTTCACTAAAGGCAAGTACAATGTGGGAAATCTAAATGTTAGGAAACTATGAGGGGTTGGAGGTTTAGGAGGGAGTAACTATGGCCCAGCATTGTGTTCTAGGTTGACTAAATAAACCCAGTCTCTGTGTGGTGATTTGGGTATACAGCTGCATAGGATTAACAGCAGCATTACTAAAAGATAATCCATAGTAAATACTACTCATCACCTACAACAAATGGCCCCAACTAATCTAGCTATCCACACCCTTTAAATCATACTTTATCATAATTTGGTGGGGGGAATAAGCTCCCAGTAATAAAACCCAAACTTAAAACCTAAAAAATCCCAGGTCAATTACTGTCTCTTTAAGAGAGACTCTTAAACCGGCCCAGGAGCAAAAGACAGCCTCCTGTGGGCAGACCTGAGAGTTCCCTAACAAAACTGGGGGGTATAAGAACATGAGTTGTGACTCAGCTCAGCAGCCATGGCAGGAAAGAAAGGAACTGGAGGCAGACAGACCTCTAGACAGAGTTTGGCCTAAACTGCATCTAAAATAAAAATTGCCATGGCAGGGAGTGTTTTAATCCCTTTGGCTTCATTTTGGCTGTCATAGTCATGGATCTGGTTGCAATATGTTTAATGGTGATGGTTCTTCTCCATGCCTTCTCCAAGAAAGTTGAAGGAGAAAATGGAGAAAAAAACAAGGATTGGAATACTAAGTTACAGAGAATAGTACTTATCCTAATAATTAGGTTAATAACGACTAAAATTCAAAGCTCTCTGGCTGCAAGGTACTTGTCAGCTCTTTCTGGTAAGGGTCCGCCAATTCACTGAATCATCAACTGAAATAAGCAACTGGACTTTGTTTGTTACAGCGTAAATTGGCACAACTGACCCCAAACTTAAAATTTTCTTGTCTCGTTTTGTGATTTTCATTTAAAATCTTTGAAATAAAAAGATAATTATTTAAAAAAAAAAAAAAAAATATATATATATATATATATATATATATATATATATATATATATATATATAAATATCTGAACGAGTTGGTGAAGGCCCAGGCCTTTCTTTCCAACACAAAGTAAAAAGAAACAGGCAGATCTCTGAGTTCAGGATCAAGCTAATTTACATAATAAAAGCCAACTCCTGATGGCAACTCCTGCTGTTTAGCCACTTACAGAGACAGTCTAAGATTCAAAATGACAAAATTTTCCTTAAGGTTACCATGTAAATTCTTTTTTCTTAATAATAGATGTTATAACCTTACTGGTCTAAAGGTCGGATTCACATCATTTTTAGGTTTATGTAAAGAGAGATAATATCACACTGCTCTGGAAACTGCCTCATCCTTTTAAATGTGAGACATTTTCACAGGGGAAAAATGTCGGTCGTGCCGATGTAAAAAAAAAAAAAACAAACCACAAGAGTCTTAAAGATGGCAAAGTATATGCCAACCTAGTTTAGTCCTAAAAACTCAAAAATTATATTCATATGTTTAAAAAACAAAACTGTCCATCCTGTATAAAAAAGGGACAAGCCAAAGAATAGCCACTATCAATGTAAAGCCCAGGTACAAGATGCCTAGGGTATGCTTAAATGCTAAAGGTAAGAGGGAGTTTAAATAAAGTTTGGCTCTAAAGGCATAACTGCCCATTCTATATAAACAAGGGGATGGGACAAATAGTCACAACATATATAAAAATCTAGGGTTAGACCTCAGAACAGGTACAAGATACCTATGGTATGCTTATATTCTAAATTAAAAAGGAGTTTATGTAAAATTTACTTAAAACATGCATTTTCTATTGCTCAAGGCAACCAGCTTGTCTCTAATGGGAGGCTTCTCTAGGGAAATAGGTAGCAGCTTGGCCTAATACAACAGGCACGCAAGAGCCCTAAAATATATTTTAATCTATCCAACCTTGTTTTGATTATCAACATGATAATGATTGTATGTTCTATAATAATGCTAACTTATATTGCTGATCCCTTTACATGGGAACAACTCTAAAACTGACCGAGACATAAAAATGTGCCAAAACTTCAACAATACTTGGCCAATAAATCCTTGGCTATAATATCCTCAAAATGTGTTATGCTCACCTTTTAATTGGCATAGATAAAATTGGCTCACAGTTTAGTTTCATCCTGCACATCTCATACAGTTATAATTTTAGAACTCTATAGTGCTTGTGAGAAATTATATGTTTGCAGAACAAAAGAACTGGACACCAGAGATGCTGGATCAAACCTAACAGAATCATTCTTCAGCGTGCTGAGACATTGACACATCTGTTCCAGCATCTTGCATGTTCCAGCACTCTGCTTGTTCCTGCCTCAACTGCTTCAATTGCTGTTTCTCATCAAAGCCTGCTCCCAAAAGAACTTTGAAGAAAGCTACTAATTTTAACTGGTCCAGCATTTTAGATTGTTCCAAAGAGGACTTTTATTAAGCCTGAAATTTCTCAACATTCAAAGACTGGACCACAAATGTTATTGTTTGCTTAATTAACCATTTTTTTTTTCTGATTTTATTTGGACCCCCTACAGGATTTCTGCATGTCCAAAATGTCAGCTAGAAGAAATCTATGATAACGGCGTCCAATTTTCCTTAAAGGGGGTTGGGTATGTTTTTGGTTGTTTGCTATGGCTATGAAATTTTATTGTCATTGGGAGATGTTTATTATTAATGGTCTTATTCAAAGTAAAACAAAGAATATACAGGTATATCTTATAGGAATAGAAAAAAAGGTAGAGTATTAAATCTACTCAACTTAGGGTTTTATTTGTTATTCCCAAATAAGGTTAATTTTAACTCTGATATAGGATTTTGCATATTGATGCAAAATAAGTCTATTTTTAATACATTGGTATAAGCTTTAGTATATTGCTAGAAATGCAAGGTTACTTCCAATACTTTTAAGCAGCTGTTAAAAACTGGTTAGGATATTAAGTAATGCAAGTTAATTGCTAGTTATTCAGCTCACAGTCATGTCAGACACTAGTCTAATTTATCACAGGGTGAACAGCCTAGGCTAACAGACATGATCTTGTAGACAGATCACGATGTGCTTCTATAGACAGGCCAATTACATAACGATAGGTAGCTCAGAAACTTCAGAGACCTACAGAAGATGGCATTGAAAATGTTCTTATTATTTTAGAGATTCTTTGACAATGAGACAAGTCATTTCCTGGCAGTACCCTCTACCTGAAAGAAGATAGAAGAACCTCCATATGGAGATGGCTTTGACTGTGGCCAACAAGCCACTCAGGTAAAGAAAATACCCTCGCTTCTCGACAGACAAATTCTGCCTAAAATGGGCAAGCTTAAATCAGGACAAGTCGACTGCCGAGCTCTGCCAAGACAGGGTAAGCAAGTCCTAAATAGTTCCTGCTTCACACATGTCTGTCAAATAGTCTGAGCCAGAAGCCTGAAGGTGATGCTCCTGTTACAGAGAGTTATGGGTGACTGTTCAGGCATCAAACTGTCTCTGTCAATTTTTAATTTTTGGAAGCTGCTAACATGCCCTTCCTATTTACTCTAGTAACTAATTTTATTCCTTCTCAAGTCTCTGATGGGGTTGAAGTCCAAATAGTTATAGTGCCACAATTAAGCTTGAGTGGTTTAGAAGTTAAGAAATCCTTTCCTATAGGTAATACCAATAGGATAAAAGTTAATTTAGGCATAGAACTTTTAACTTGTCAAGATAGATAGGATAATCAGACACTTTCTCCTAAGTTGCTAAATACACATGGACTGGACATCGCACGTGTAGATTTTCCTAACAGTTTTCATAATTATTTTTGTATTGAAAGAAAAGGAGCCTTTTGTTGGACTTAAAGTGGGAAATGTTGGTATAATGTTCTTTTGAAATGTATACATCTTACCCTTGTTCATTCAAATGCTGATTTCTCCCCCTCCCCACTCTCTGGTTTCAATCCAGATATTGCATTGTGATACTCATTCTAACCATCCTGTCTCAACTCTTGTGTAAACAGGCCAAAATAAAGCAACTAGACACAATGTTGAGCTGGGAGGAGCCAGAGGACAGGAAATGAGCGAGAAGAGAAGGTGCAAGAGGAGAGCGAGGAGAGAGCAGGAGGAGAGAGATCTTGGAAAGACGTGGAGAGATGGACTGGACATAATACTTCACTAAAAGCAAGTACAATGTGGGAAATCTAAATGTTAGGAAACTATGAGGGCTTGGAGGTTTAGGAGGGAGTAACTATGGCCCAGCATTGTGTTCTAGGTTGACTAAATAAACCCAGTCTCTGTGTGGTGGTTTGGGTATTCAGCTGTGTAGGACTAACAGCAGCTTTAGTAAAATATAATCCATAGGAAATATTAATAGATGCCTACAACAGCAAACAGAGGCTGTATTTGATGAACACACACCCATGCACGTGCGCACACCTCTGTGGGCGCCTGTGTGCCACGAGGCATATGTGGACATCAGGGCTGAGCCTCAGGTTCTGGCGCTCGCCTTTGACCTTGCCGGACACACCCCAGCCCAGCTGGCCTGTGAACTTGCTGGTGTGCCCCAGCCACTTCTAAGGCTCTCAGCGCCTCGGGCCTTCCAGCTGGTGGGGGTCTCCTCACGTGGTGGAGGGGCTCGGGCCTGTCGGGCCTCCACCCCGGCCACCTTCACAGACCTTGAGGCTGCACTGCAAAGTCTCTGTGTTTCCTCTTCAAACTGCCCACGGCTGCCACAGTTTTCAGCTGCAGATACGCTGGGAAGTCACAGAGACGCCGCCCCCTCCTGAGAGTAACCGGGCGGGGGTGGAGTTGAAGAAGAGAGCAAAGGGGGAGGCAGGGGGGGGAGGAAGAGAGTGGAGAGGAGATGAAGAAGAGAGCGAGGGGAGGAAAAGAGTGGAGGGAAGAGATGAAGGAGAGAGCGAGGGGGTGATGAAGAGAGCAAGGGGAGGTGAAGGAGAGAGCAAGGGGGGAGGAAGAGAGCAAGAGGAGGCAGAGAGTGAGGGGGGAGGTGAAGGAGAGAGCAAGGGGGAGGAAGAGAGCA
>NW_026589869.1:4071-6571 GCF_907164565.1 Psammomys obesus | reverse complement strand
CCGAGGCCGGGTCACCCCTGAGGCCGGGTCACTGTGTCCTGCTTCCGTGTCACCTTTGAGACCATCAGGCAGATTGCCGTTATGTATTTATTCACTTCATTTTATTCCTTTGCAGACAGGGTCTCACGGGGCCGGGCCCCTCCAACTCCCCATAGTCGGGGTCTGTTCCTCCTGCCTCCACCTCCTGAGCCTGGGGTCACGTGTGGGCAGCATGCCTGTGGCTGCTCACACCAATCACACCCACCCCACACACCTCCATACCCCACACTCCCCCACACCGCTCACACCCACCCCACACACCTCCATACCCCACACACCCCCACACCGCTCACACCGCTCACACTCCCCCCACACCTCCATACCCCACACACCCTCACACCGCTCACACCGCTCACACTCCCCCCACACCTCCATACCCCACACACCCCCACACCGCTCACACCCACACACCTCCATACCCCACACCGCTCACACCGCTCACACCCACCCCACACACCTCCATACCCCACACACCCTCACACCGCTCACACCCACCCCACAGACCTCCATACCCCACACCGCTCACACCGCTCACACCCACCCCACACACCTCCATACCTCACACCGCTCACACCGTCACACCCACACCCTCACCCCCCAGCTCCCTCTCGGCAGCACAGAGGGTCCATGTGCACTCACGGAGCGGAGCGCGCAGCCATCCATCGGGGCGGGGTGGGTGTGGCTGTGGGTGAGGCTCCTGTTCCAGGTTAGGAGGGAGGCTGACCTTGCCGGAGGTCAGTGCGAGCCCGGCCTCAGCTGCTGTCCACTCTCTGCCCAGGTGGACGTCACTTCCGTGGGCTACAGGGGACGCTGGGGACATTTGCTCTTCAGGAGAGCTGGCTCGTTGCCCGGGCACTGGCAGAGCCGAACAGTTCTTGAGTCAGGAGTAAGGACTGAAAGAAAATGCGTCAACCAGCACCTTACACACGGGACCTGTGGAAAGGGCTTCTAGGAGAAGCCAGTCGCCCAGTTCATTCCCATAATCCCCTTGTAGGTCAGAGCAGAGGCGCCTCAGCACAATGGGGCTCAGGAGAAGTCAGACTTGTTTACCTTGACCACCTGTCTGTGTGATCCTCACACAAACAAAAGGTGTGAATTTGACAAGCATCCCACCTGCTGTCTCAAACAAAAGGAGGGAGACTTGGCGAAACAGCCAGCTTGTTACTGACTCCAGTGACGCCAGGGTGAAAACAGCTCTTTCCACAGAGGTTCAATAAAAAAGCAGCCTGACAGACCACCGGCTCCCCACAGCGAGTGTTTGCAAAAAGTGTGCTCTCTGTGACAGCGTGCCTTCCCTTCCTTCTTCCTCCTTCCCTCCATCCTTTCTTCAGTCCCTCCTTTCCTTTCATCCATCTTTCCTTCCTGCCTAACTTCCTTCCTTCCCTCCCTTTTCTCTCCTGCTCCATCATATTCTGTCCGTTCTTGCTTCCTTCCTTCCTTCTCTCCCTCCTTTCTTCCTTCCTTCCCTTCTCTCCCCCGCTCCTTCTCCTTCCTTCCTTCTTTCCCTTCTCTCCACTGCTCCATCTCCTTCCCCATTCCCTCCCTCCTTCCTTTCTTCCTTCCCTTCTCTCCCCTACTCCTTCTCTTTCCTTCTTTCTTTCCTTCCTTCCCTTCTCTCCCCTCTTCCTTCTTCCTTCCATCTTCCCTCCCTTCCCTCCATTCTTCCTTCCTTTCCTTCTCTCCCCTCCTCCTTCCTTCCATCCTCCCTCCCTTCCTCCCTTCCCTTCTCTCTCCTCCTCCTCCTTCCTGCAAACACAATCGCGGCTATCACTGTGGTGAGGATGCTCAGAGAGGTGGAGGGACTTTCCCAAGCTCACACAGCTGCCGGGGAGTTCTGCTTTTGAAAAAAACAGAGAGGAGCAGCTTCAGAGCGGTGCTGGCCAACGCCTGTGATCCCAGCACTCAGGAGGCAGGGGCAGGCGGATCTCTGAGTTCGAGGCCAGCCTGGTCTACAGAGTGAGTCCAGGACAGCCAGGGCTACACAGTGAAGCCCTGTCTTGGTTGTTGTGTGTACCCACAGCTGTCCTGGAGACAGAAGGAGACCATGACATCGTGATCTGCTAAATTCACGCTGAAGAATTGCACAATTGAGTTACAAAATATCACCCAGAAACCTCATGGTCCTGCTCTGTATCAAGTGTGCTCCTGAGCGTTACATTTTATATTTAAATTCATTGAAAGTGTGAGTGTGAGCATGTGTGTGTGTGGGAGTGTGTTTTGCTAGGGACCAATCTACATCCTTGTATAGGCTGGGCAGGGGCTCCACCACTGAGCCACACCCAGCCCCTCACTGGGGGACTCTAGGCAGGTGACCACTGAGCCACACCCCAGCCCCTCACTGGGGGATTCTAGGCAGGGGCTCCACCACTGAGCCACACCCAGCCCCTCACTGGGGGATTCTAGGCAGGGGCTACACCACTGAGCCACACCCAGCCCCTCACGGGGGGATTCTAGGCAGGGG
>NW_026589869.1:3272-4061 GCF_907164565.1 Psammomys obesus | reverse complement strand
CCTCACGGGGGGATTCTAGGCAGGGGCTCTACCACTGAGCCACACCCCAGCCCCTCACTGGGGGATTCTGGGCAGGGGCTCCACCACTGAGCCACACCCAGCCCCTCACTGGGGGATTCTAGGCAGGGGCTCCACCACTGAGCCACATCCCAGCCCCTCACTGGGCGATTCTAGGCAGGTGACCCCTGAGCCACACCCCAGCTCTTTGCTGGGAGAATTCTGGACAGGAGTTCTAACTATGAGCTGCATCTTTGAGGGAGAGAGAGCGAGAGCGAGAGCACTAGCCATATCCCCGGCTGCACTCGGATTCTGATTCTTCCCGTGTCGGGTCCAGCACACCCTCAGGCTTGACTGTTAGGACGACATCCTGAGAGAGCCCTCCTCTGGCAGCCGGCTTGGGTACACCCCACAGACACCGCAACCCCAAGACCCACGCACATCGATGTGCCACACTCAGCCCTCGCCTTTGTCCCGAGGCCCCGTCCCCCCCCCCCCCCGTCAAGGCGTCAGTAAGTCACAGGTGAGCAGGCCTCCGGGCCGTGCCCGTGAGCCGCCCTCTCTCACCCGCCATCTCTTCTCCCCTGAGGCCTGGAACAGGAACTCCATTTGTGTCTTCTGCTTGTTCACACAGCCTCACTACGCCGGTCCCAAACTCAACCAAACAAACTCACAATCCCTGTGGATTCTTGAAGTTACAGGGGTGCAACACCGTAGTCGCTTGGCTAAGTGTGTGTGAGTGTGTGTGTGTGCTGGCTGTGTGTGTGTGTGTGTGTGTGAGTGCTGGCTGTG
>NW_026589869.1:0-3172 GCF_907164565.1 Psammomys obesus | reverse complement strand
GGGGGGGAAGGGGCTGCAGGATGGGGTCACGCCCGGCCGTGTGTGGCTCTGCACGCGGCTGCTGGGGCTCTGGACTCACAGGCTCTTCCCCGGGGGCGGGGGCCGGGCTCCTCCACCTCGCGGGAAGTGCAGATGTGTGCAAGGCCGCGCTGCTCGCTGCTCGGGCCGGGCCTCGGAGGGTTAAAGGGAGACCCACGCCCCCGGCTGCGCAGAGCCACGGCGCAGGAGCGCGGGAGCGGGGCTGCGGGGCTGCGGGGCTGCGGGGCTGCGGGCCGCGAGCCTGTGCCCGTCCCTCCCGCCCGGCGCCGGCAGCGATGCGGCGGTGGCTGCGGGCCGCGCTCTGCGGCTGGCTCTGCGGCTCGGCGCTGGCCACCGGCCTCCTGTTCCCCGTCCCCGGGCCGCAGCAGCGCGGGCCCGACGGCGCGGCGGCCGGCCGGTGAGTGAGCGGGGGAGGGGGCGCCGGGCGGGGAGGGCGGGGAGGCGGCGCGGACGCGGGTGCTCCCCGGCTGGGGCCCCGAGCGCGCTCCGAGGGCACCTGGGGCTGGAGCGCACGGGGGGGCACGGGGGGGCACGGGGGGGCACGGCGGCGGGCGTGACGGGGGGCACGGGGGGGCACGGCGGAGCTCACGCTGCCCCGCCACCCGCGTCTCTGCACGCGCGCGCCGCCTCAGCCCACGGAGCTGAGCGCGCGCGGCCGTCGGGTCTGGCTGCCGCCCGGCGGCCGTGTCCACCCCACACCACCGAACCCGCTTCTCTGCGCGCGGGCTGGGCATCGGTGACCCGCTCGTGCCCGCTCGTGCCCCCTGCGCTGGGCGTGCGCCCGGGCCTGGCCCTCACGTGGGCACCGCGGATTCAGAGCCAGGCATCACGCGTGTGCAGCGGCCCCCGAGCCCCCAGCTCCTTTTCACACGTCCTAAACGGGGACCGGGACTCACTGAGGTGCTGGCGAGCCTCCTGCCGCAGCCTCCCAAGAGGGATGTGTGTGCGCGTGTGTGCGCGTGTGCGCGCGCGCGTGACGCTCTTTTCAAGCCTTTAACTAGTATATCGCGTCCTGAGGCTACACCGAGTGTAAACCTCCCGAGAATCTACAGATTCTGTCTGTGGACTCGACCAGCGTTGGCAGCCGGTGTGTGCGTGTGTGTGTGTGTGTGTGTGTGCGTGTGTGTCTGTGCGTGTCGTGTCTGTGCGTGTCGTGTGTGTGTGTGTCTGTGTCCCTAACGTGTGCCCAGCTGCCCGCTCACACACTCGGTACATGTGGGAGGGTCCAGCTGCTCTGGCTCTGTCTGACGGCCATTACCCACAATCCCTTGCTCTGCTGTGGCAAGACACCCACCGGGGCTGGGCTGATGGGGGCAGGACAGCCAGGCGGGTTCTGTGTCTGTCTGTCTCTCTGTCTCTCTGTCTCCCTCCCTCTCTTGTGCAGCTCCGGCTGTCCTGAATTCTCTCTGTAGACCAGGCTGGCCTCGAACTCAGAGACCCACCTCCTGGGCCCCCTCCCAGAGCGCGGGGTCACAGGCGTGCGCCGCCCTGGCTTTCGCTGTGGCTCTGGCCGGTTCGGGTCCTGACGCCGGCCCGGCAGCGTCCTCGCTGAGTGGCTCCCAGGGATGTTCGGGCCTTGAGCTGTGCGTTCGTCCGCCCGGACGGGGCCCTGACAGCCTGTGTGTGCTGCCCCCTCGGGGAGTCTCCGGCCCCTCGGGGGTGGCTCTGTGTGACACCGTTTCTGGGGAGATGTGGAGAGACATGCGCACACCCAACATGTGGCACCAGCAGTGTGAATGTGGCGAGAGGGGGTTCACTGTGGCTTCCCACAGGAGGGCAGCTGCGAGCTCAGGGGCGTGGACAGCTGCTTCCCGGGCAGGTGACCCTGTGGAAGATGGAGCTGTCCCCGGGGCAGATGGCTGGGGCACGCTCCCCCTCCTCAGAGGCGGTGATAGCGCCGGGCGGGAGGGCGGGCGTGCCTGTGAGCCTGTGAGTTTCAGGGACTTACGGAGACTTGTGCGCTGTCGCCTCCGGAGCTGTAAAGGCCTCTAGAACGCACTTAGTTTTGGTGAGCTTTGCTCAGGTGGAGAGACGTGTGAACCCAGAGACTCCGCTCTGCTCTCGAGTCCACCTCGAGTCCACCTCGAGTCCACCTGCGGGCTGCTGGCCCCTGGCTCCCCCCCTGGCTGGGGTGCAGACGTGGTCCAGGGACAGGCTCTCCACTCAGGGCGTCCTGCTGCGGTCCGTCTCCTACTCGGGCAATGCCAGGGCACACTCAGCGCCTGGCTGGAAAGTGTGTCACACAGACCGGCTGTGTCCCCTTGGTGGCCTGGTGAGGCCTCCTCCCACAGCCAGCAGGAGCACAGGCCTTGGGGTTGGTGACGGGGCTGGGGGCACGCTTCTCGCTGAGGAACCCGGTTCTTTCTCAGCGACATGTATGGGCAGAGACGGTCACGGGGTTCGGGGCCCGGCCGCTCTGACGGAGCTCCAATCCCAGCGTCCTGTGGGGCAGCTCACGCCTGTCCGAAACTCCAGCTCCTGGGAGGTGCCCCTGTTCTCACGACTTCTGTTCACATATGTGTGAACACACACAGAGGGACACACACACACAGATTAAAAAGTGATCACATTTGTTCATTCACGTGTTTGTGTATGTGCTTGTAGCATGTGTGTGTGTGTGTGTGTGTGTGTGTATGTGTGTGTGCACGTACGTGAGCTTGTGTGCTGTGATACTTGTGGAGGCCAGAAAACAATCTTCCCAAGTTGCTTGTCTTCTTCTGTTGTGGGTCCTAGGTCTTGACCTCAGGGCCAGGCTTGGTCGCCTCCGCACACTGGGCTACACCCCAGCCCCTCACTGGGGGATTCTAGGCAGGTGACCACTGAGCCACACCCAGCCCCTCACTGGGGGACTCTAGGCAGGTGACCACTGAGCCACACCCCAACCCCTCACTGGGGGGTTCTAGGCAGGGGCTCTACCACTGAGCAACACCCCAGCCCCTCACTGGGGAATTGTAGGCAGGTGACCACTGAGCCACACCCCAACCCCTCACTGGGCCACTCTAGGCAGGGGCTCTACCACTGAGCCACACCCAGCCCCTCACTGGGGGATTCTAGGCAGGGGCTCCACCACTGAGCCACACCCAGCCCCTCACTGGGGGATTCTAGGCAGGGGCTCTACCACTGAGCCACACCC
>NW_026589868.1:0-4395 GCF_907164565.1 Psammomys obesus | reverse complement strand
ACTGTCATTTTGATTGGTCCATATTTATCCTTCTCAGGTCTCTTATCACATCAATGGCTAAGCTAAACTAATGGTAGCTTTGCAGCTAAAAAGCAGATAATAAAATCCATTGTTAGTTCATTGGTTAGTTTATTAGCTAGTTAGGACTACCAGGTACTAGGTCTTTTATTTGCTTTTCCTACAGGCTTCATGTTAATTGTCTATGTTTTATGATAAATAGCTAGATAAAAATATATAGAATTTATACAAAATTTAAGGATATAAAAATTTAAGTTATGAAAATTTAAAAATTATTATTTAAAGATCTGGAAAAATGGTTCAGATTTAATAAAAAATTAAAGGGTCAAAATAAATACTTTAAGACAATATTTCAGATTACTCCCCCTTTTCTGTTATTGATATGCTTATATTGTTATCAAATCTCCGAAGTTCATCATTACAATATTGATTAATAAAATTGGGATAGGCTGATGGCACACTGACTGCTTATTATCCAGTCACAAGCTTGAGATTTTTATTTTTTCTTGGGTGTCTTTTGGAAATAGATCTAGAGATGCTTCTCATCATGCTAAGAACAGCTGTTCAAAATGTGTATTTGAATATCTGCCATTTTTGAGGCAGACTTTGATATAGGATTTAGGAATATTTTAAGCCTATACCTTCTAGTTGCTTTCTTGTGGAAAGTCCAAGCATCTAGAGTTTAATACTAAAGCCTTTAATGCACTTCTGCCTAACTTTCCAGTGTAGAAGAAATGGCATGATGGCTGATTACCAACAGCTATACCCACAGTTAAAGTGTTAAAGTTTCAGACCATGGACATATTTAAATTGTTTATAAAGGTTATAAAACAAGGGTCTAAGAAGAATTCTGTTGGATGCAGTTTAAGCTGTTATTCACAAAATGTTGATATATTATTTTTCTGAGTCTTTTTATAAATTTCCTTTTGCAAACTAAAAATTCATATGACTTCTCGGAAATTAAAAACTTGTAATACCTGGTATTACAACAGATATGGTATAGCTCAGATGAGTTATTTTCTTGATTTTGGGATTGCTCACTTTTCCCATTTAGAAACTTCTGTTTCTAGTCTGAATTTGTCTCAGCAGATTTTCACCTGTTTGAAACGGCAAGCTGAGTTCTGAACTTGCTGGAAGCTGACATGATTGCTCACTGACTCCTCAGGTGGATCAACTAACCAGACTCTTCTGAGGACTGCTGCATTGCTCAGCCTTTGGCTGGCATTTCAGCTTTTCTAGCCCATGAGTCCAAGAGTCCTTTTGTCACCTTTGAACAAGATTCAGAAGAAGAGACCTTCAGTCCAAAATCCCACCTATTAGGCTGAAATTCTAAGTTAAAAGGGGCTCTCTGACATTAGTTATTTTCTTCAAGACATGCTTAGCTGGAGTAGGAACTACTATTGCAACACTGGATATATAAAGCCAGAATTATAACAGCTCAAAGGCAGTATCTTTTGCTTTTGGTCATTTTTTGGACCATGCTTGCTTAAGAAGCTCTTAGGATACATTAGGCAAAGACTAAATACTTGATAGAAAATAGAGACTCACCCTGGCATCCATCAATGAAAATCGGTTGGGAAAATTCTTCCCAATGTTCCAGACGTAGTTTAGAAGAATAATTATTGTAAGTTAGATTCCAGCTAGACAGTAATCCCGTCCCTCTGACTCTTACCCAATCCTGTAACTCTAAGTCATGAACCCCCCTGCTTACTGTCAATGGAAAACCCCTGCTTACAGTTTTTCCCTTTAAAAACCCTGCAAACCCAGTGCTCAGAGTCCCACTTCTCTACTGCTGGGTCAGTGAGAATTGGGTCCCAAGTTCAATCGATCTCATAATAAAGTCCTGTTGCTTTTGCATTGAGTCATCTCCTGGTGGTCTTTGAGGGTCTCATGATCCTGGCATAACACTGTCTGTTACTGAACCTCAGTGCTGAGTGTTTATTCTTGGCTAGGTGAAAAAGTTTCAATCTATAACCCAGGCTAGACTCAAACTACAGATGATCCAGTTTCTGCTTCTTTGTTTTTTATTTAAAGAAATTTATTTGTTTTTATTTTGTATACATTGGTGTTTTCACTGCATGTATGTCTGTGTGAGAGAGTCAGATATCCTGGAACAGTAGTTACAGACAGTTGTGAGCTGCCATGTGGGGACAGGGAATAGAACTCGGGTTCTCTGCAAAAGCATTCAGTGTTCTTAACTGCTGAGTCATCTCTCCAGCCCTTTTCCTCCTCTTGTAGTATGAAGCTTTTCCCTGTTTAGCTTCCATTCTTGGAGGCATCATCCCTAGAAAATTTTTACATGGGAGACAATATTTACATACTAGAGGTTGGAGGATGGCACAGCACTTAAGAGCACTAGCTGCTCTTCTAGAGGGCCAAGGTTCAGTTTCCAGCACAAATATGACAGCCTAAAAATGTTTGTGATCCACTTCCAGGGGATCCAACAGTTTCCCATAAAGATACACACAGGCAAACATCAATGCATATAAAATACAAAGTAATAAATAACATAAAAATTAAAAAAAGATTTATGTAATGTTTATACTGTTTCTTTTTAACAACTTTAAGCTGGGCATGATGGCACATGCCTTTAATCCCAGCTCTGTGTGAGGCAAAGGTGGACAGATCTCTGTGAGTTTGAGCCTAGCTTGGTCTGCAGAGGCTACAAAGAAACCCTGTCTCAAAAAAAGGTAAGGAATAACTAAAGTGTAATGCCCGGTTCACAGGACCTCCAGAGACCACCAGGAGGCTACCTGATGCAATTGAAAGAGAGCTTTATTATGAGAGGGACTGAACTCGGGCCCCTCTCTGATATAGCAGTAGAGAAGTGGGACCTGGAGAGGACAGGAGCCCCACAAGGAGAGCAACAGAACAAGAAATTTGAACACAGGGGTCTTCCCAGAGACCCATACTCCAACCAAGTACCAGGCATGGAGATAACCTAGAACCCCTGTGCAGATGTAATCCATGGCAGTTTAGTGTCTAAGTGGGTTACATAGTAATGGGAAGAGGGACTGTCTCTGACACAATCAGATTGGCCTGCTCTTTGATCACTTCCCCCTGAGGGGAGAGCAGTCTTACCAGGCCATAGAACATGACAATGTAGCCACTCCTGATGTGATCTGATAGACTAAGATCAGAAGGAAGGAGAGGAGGACCTCCCCTATCAGTGGACTTGTGGAGGGGCATGCGTGAATAAGGGGAGGGAGGGTGGGATTGGGAGTGGAGAAGGGAGGGGCTTCTGGGGGGATAAAAAGTGAATAAAGTGTAAAAAAATTAAAAAAAATTAATGAAAAGATAATAAATAAATAAATAAATAAATAAATAAATAAATAAATAACCATCCATTGGAAAAAAATGTGTAAGACAATAAAACATTTAAAGTTTATCAGGCATTTTAGAGAATGACCTGGGGCATTCTAACAGGGAACTTGGAACAGTTTCTCTATTTTTTGGGGAAGACAATAGACTTTGGTATTTATTTTCTTAATTTTACAAAATGAAACCAAGCCATATTATTTGAGCCAATTAAGAAAACTGCAGTTTTTCAATATATTATGTCAAAATGATTAAATAATAAAAAGGATTCTGATGAAAACTTTTATATGGTCTAAAAATCAAGAAAATGTGTGGTTAAATAAAAAAAAATGGAGCTGGGAAAACCTCTACTGAAGGTATATAAACTGTTATAAATTGTATAAGATATGTGTTCTTTGCTTTACAGCAGCTTTTCAGTTTCATGAGGTCCCATTTCTTGATTGTGGATATTGGAGCCTCTGATGTTGTTGTTCTGTTCAGGATGTCTCCTGTGCCAATAAGGTCAAGGCTCTTCCCCACTTTTTCTTCCACTGATTTAGTGTGTCTTGTTTTATGTTGAGGTCTTTGATCGACGTGGCCTTGATTATTGTGTATGGTGACAAGCATGGATCTAGATGCATTTTCTATATGTAGACATCCAGTTAAACCAGCACCATTTGTTAAAGATGCTGTCTTTTTTTCCATTGTATGGTTTTGACATCTTTGTAAAAAATCAGGTGTCCATAAGTGTGTGGGTTTGTTTCTGGTTCTTTCTATTTGTTTCCATTGATCTACCAATCTGTTTCTATGCCAGTACAATTCCATTTTTATTACTGTTGCTCTATAGTACAGCTTGAGATAAGGAATGGAGATACTTCTAGAAGATCTATTATTGTGTAGGATTGTTTTAGTGATTCTTGGTTTCTTGTTATTCCATATGAAGTTGAGAATTTTTCTTTCCAGGTTTGTAAAGAACTGTGTTGGTAACTTGATGGGAATATATTAAATCTATATATTTCTTCAGAATATGTATTTTTTATTTTTATTTTTTAATATTAGTAACAGTTTATTAACCTTTTA
>NW_026589867.1:0-2867 GCF_907164565.1 Psammomys obesus | reverse complement strand
CTTGTCTTGTGTTGATGGGAAAGTTAACTCACATGCCAATCTTCTACGTCTTCTTTACACATTTCAACTTGTTGAATTGCCATCATTTCAAAGAATGTTAGTTAAATTAGAAAAGACAATAATGTAGGGGAAAAAAAAACTAGAGAGTAAGCATGCCTAAAAGTTCCTTAACTAGATGGTGGTCAAAGGAAGGAGGGCACAGTGTTTCCTAGGACTGGAGGCAGACAGAAACCACCCCAGGAGCACACCCCATTAGAGTGGATCTGTGTGAGGTCCTGAGTCATTCTGTGCATTACAGAGATCATGTGGGCTAGTCGATTGTCTTCTCTCTTTAGTCACATGGTATGTGTATAAAATTGGCCAATACAGAATGTGTGCAAAAAGTTTGAAACCCAAATTTCAAAGAACAAAGTATCACACTATTATTTAAAAAGTGATGAATAAACTGATAAGAATTAGTTTAAAAAAATATCACCCTACTGTTCTAAAATTTAAACAAGTGTTTTAAGTAGTGGAACTTGTGTTCTTTTGGAAGATGACTATCATGTAAACATTAGTGTAACTCTTACATAGGCACACTTTCCGTCAAGGAAGATATTGAAACTTTGCTACTCCCATAGAATTGGCAAACTAGATGTATAGCAATGCATAGGAGCTCAAAATTCTATTCCTACATGTCCTTTTACATGTTTGACTACTCAGGTACAAACTCTTATTAAAGCTACTATGAGAAATGCATTAAAGTAATGGCATTATTACATGTATATAAATCACTTCCGTGTCTGCCTTAACAGATACTGCTGATTTTTCATGTCTGATGATGAATCTAAATCATTTCAGCAATATTACTTTTTGAGATACATGAAGAAAATCCAGCTACATAGAAGCATGTAAGTGGAAAAACATAGAAGAGTTAAGGCCATTTTTATATAAGGGAGGATGCTCTTCTTGATAATACACGAAAATTCAACATGAAAGACTTTTCTTCAATGATAGATTTTTTTTTGAGAATTGCTGAGAACTGATAGACTAAGATCAGAAAGGAGAGGAGAACCTCCCCTATCAGTAGACTTGGTGAGTGGCATGCATGCAGAAAGGGGAGGGAGGGTGGGATTTGAAGGGGAGGAGAGAGGGGCTTATGGGGGGATATAAAATGAATAAAGTGTAATTAATAAAAAATTTAAAAAAGAGAATTGTGTACTCATAGATAACACATTTTGATAAAATTCTTTCCCCAATCCCTCCTCTACAACTCTCTTCACAATCCTAATTTTTCCTTCCACTCATGTGCTCAAAGAAAGAAAGAAAGAAAGAAAGAAAGAGAGAGAGAGAGAGAGAGAAAGAAAGAAAGAAAGAAAGAAAGAAAGAAAGAAAGAAAGAAAAGAAAACAGTACAAAACCCATTCATAGCTATCAGTATATGTGGTTATAGTACCATGCCCTCGAGCATGGCCCCTCTACCAATGGCTTTATCTCTTAAGAAAACTGAAACTCCCCCTCTACAACCATCAATCGTCAATAGCGCTCCTGCTGGAAATGGATCTTCATGGATCCATCCTACATTCATATTGAGTATTGGTTGACTTGAACTTCTGCCAGTCATGTGTATTCAGCCATGGCTTGTATGAATTCTTCTGCACAATAACACTGTAATTCAAAGAAAGCCTTCTTACAGCCACGCTGCTCATCTCTTTTATGACAATCCTCACAGACAGGAAGATGCTGTTTTGATATACATGTGCTACTTCTTTACACTCTTAACAATTTATGATTGTTTGTATTAATTATCATTTATGAAGAAAAAGAGAAGGAGGAAGAGGAGGAGGAAGCATGTAGGGAAGAACAAGATAAGGAATGGGAGAGATGAGTCAGATGTTACACTTCATATTTGCCTTGCACAGGACCTGAGTTCAATTCCTAGCATCCATATCAGGTGGCTCATCAGTTACAATTATTCCAGCTCCAGGACATCTGATAACTACTTGTGGGTTTCACAGGCACTTTCACTCAAAATTCTCTCTTTTTTCTCTCTCTCCCCCCCCCATCTCAAAGGAAGCATGTATAATGAAGTTTGAGTGCCTCATTAATACCTGAGAATAAACATGAATCTTCTCTCTGCAGCAGACAAGAACATCACAGAAAACCATGAATTACCGAAACTCATGGATGATGAGTCCTATTTTGTCCAGTTTCAACTTTTATATCTAAAATACAATGCCTCCACCTCAAGCTCAGGGAACATTGCAGACAAGGATGCTGAAAGATTATTATACAAGCAAAAGGACTAGGAAGTATGCTGTGAGACAGTGTTTCCTTGAAATTCCAGAATTTGATGCTTTAAAGTTTCAATAACACAACTGCATAACTATTAGATGAATAAGGACAACATCAATAGACATTTATTAATTTTAATTTTTTATGTTAATTACAATGTATTCACTTTGTATCCCAGCTGTAGCCCCCTTCCCCCATTCCCTCTCATGTCTCTCTCCAAGTCCACTGATAGGGGACAACCTCCTCTTTCATCTGACCCTAGCCTATCAGGTCTTATCAGGACTGGCTGCATTGTCTTCCTCTGTGGCCTGACAAGGCTGCTCCCCCCTCAGGGGGAGGTGATCAAAGAGCCAATAGACATTTTAACATAGTTGGAGAAAGCTTTTTAGGCCTCAACCACATAAAGGACCACAGGTAACAAAAGAATGCTGAGAGCAGGAGAAATAGTCTTAGCCAGGGAAAAGTACACCAATTTCTTACATAATGCAAAATGGTCATCCTTGAAACCATATATATAAATAGCATCATTGAAATTGAGCAGGTTTTATGTATGTATTTAGAATATATGTTGATATATATGTAATAACTAAGAAA
>NW_026589866.1:0-1097 GCF_907164565.1 Psammomys obesus | reverse complement strand
CCTTGGCACTTGACTTATTAACCTGGCTGCACTTATGAAATTTTCATCTGAGAACTAAGCCATTTTTTTTTTAATTTTTAGGATTTATTTATTTTATTTATACAATGTTCTGCCTGCATGTGCCTGCAGCAGGCCAGAAGAGGGCACCAGATTTTATTATAGATGGTCAGGAGCCACCATGTGGTTGCTGGGAATTGAACTCAAGACCTTTGGAAGAGCAGTCATTGCTTTTTAACCTCTGAGCTATCTCTCCAACCCAGCCAATTCTTTTTTAGGCGAGGTCTCAGACTGGCAACTACAAGAATTTTGTTAGAAAATCTTAGAAAGCACATGTATGATTGTGGTTTGCTTAGGTGGAGATGTAATACCAGGATAACACGACCCCCAGAGACCACCACGAGATGACTTGATGTAAGAGCAAGAGAGCTTTATTACAAGAGTGATTGAACTCGGGGCCCAAGTCTCACTGACATAGCAGTAGAGAACTGGGACCTTGAGCCCTGAGTGAGCAGGGTTTTTAAAGGGAAAGACTCTACGCAGTTGGGTTTCCATAACAGCAAGCAGGGGGATACATGTTTCCATGAGAGAAAGCAGGGTGGTTCATGCCTTGATGTTACAGAATTGGGTAGAAGCCATAGGGGAGAAGTGACTGTTTACATAATCACAATTCCCCGGAGATTGTCTCTATTTTTTTATTAATTACACTTTATTCATTTTGTATCCCCCATAAGCCCTTCCCTCCTCCCCTCCCAGTCTCACCCTCCCCCCCTTTCTGCATGCATGCCCCTCCCCAAGTCCATTAATAGGGGAGGTCCTCCTCTCCTTCTTTCTGATCTTAGTCTATCAGTTCTCATCAGAAGTGGCTGCATTGTCAGGGTTCTAGGTTATCTCCATGGATGGTCCTTGGTTGGAGTATGAGTCTCTGGGAAGTTCCCTGTGTTCAAATTTTCTTGTTCTGTTGCTCTCCTTGTGGAGTTCCTGTCCTCTCCAGCTCTTACTATTTCCCACTTCTTACATAAAATTCCATTCACTCTGCCCGTCAGTTGGCCATCAGGCTCAGCATCTGCTTTGACAGACTGTCAAAGGACATTGTCTCT
>NW_026589865.1:0-2006 GCF_907164565.1 Psammomys obesus | reverse complement strand
ACACTTACGGACACCTGATTTTTGACAAAGATGCCAAAACCATACAATGGAAAAAAGATAGCATCTTCAACAAATGGTGCTGGTCCAACTGGAGGTCTACTTGTAGAAAAATGAAAATAGATCCATACTTATCACGCTGCACAAAACTGAAGTCCAAGTGGATCAAAGACCTCAACATAAAACCAGACACATTAAATCGGCTAGAAAAAAAAGTGGGGAATACCCTAGAACTCATTGGTACAGAAGAAAACTTCCTGAACAGAACACCAACAGCACAGGCTCTAAGAGCAACAATCAATAAATGGGACCTCATGAAATTGAAAAGATTCTGTAAAGCAAAGGACACTATCATCAAAACAAAGCGACTGCCTACAGATTAGGAAAGAATCTTCACCAACCCTTTATCTGACAGAGGACTCATATCCAATATATATAAAGAACTAAACAAGCTGAAAAGCAACAAACCAAGTAATCCACTTAAAACATGGGGAACAGAGCTAAAGAGAGAATTCTCTGTAGAGGAATATCGAATGGCAGAGAAGCACTTAAAGAAATGCTCAACCTCATTAGCCATTAGGGAAATGCAAATCAAAACAACCCTGAGATTTCACCTTACACCCATCAGAATGGCCAAGATGCAAAACTCAAGGGATAACACATGCTAGAGAGGTTGTGGAGAAAGGGGAACCCTTCTCCACTGCTGGTGGGAATGTAAACTGGTACAACCACTCTGGAAATCAATCTGGTGCTTTCTCAGACAAGTAGGAATAGTGCTTCCTCAAGATCCAAGCCATACAACTCTGAGGCATATACCCAAAAGAGGCGCAAGTATACAAAAAGGACATTTGCTCAACCATGTTTGTAGCTGCTTTATTTGTAATAGCCAGAAGCTGGAACAACCCAGATGCCCGTCAACTGAAGAATGGATGCAGAACCTGTGGTACATCTATACAATGGAGTATTACTCAGCAATGAAAAATAAGGAAATCATGAAATTTGCAGGTAAATGGTGGGATCTGGAAAAGATCATCCTGAGTGAGTTATCCCAGAAGCAAAAAGATACGCATGGTATATACTCACTCATATAAACATACAACATGGAATAAACCCACTAAAATCTGTACATCTAAACAAACTAAGCAAAAGAGAGGACCCTAACTAAAATGTTCAATCCCCATCCTGAAAGGCAAAGAGGATGGACATCAGAAGAAAAAGAAAATAGGAAACAACCTCGGAACCTGCTACAGAGGGCCTATGAAAGCCAGAAGAAAACAGGAAACAACCTTGAAACCTGCCACAGAGAGCCTCTGAAAGCTTCTGCAGTATAGACTGTCAAAGCAGATGCTGAGCCTGATGGCCAACTGATGGGCGGAGTGAATGGAATTTTATGTAAGAAGTGGGAAATAGTAAGAGCTGGAGGGGACGCGAACTCCACAAGGAGAGCAACAGAACAAGATAATTTGAACACAGGGAACTTCCCAGAAAATCATACTCCAACTAAGGAGTATTCGTGGAGATGACCTGGAACCCCTGCACAGGTGTAGCCCATGGCAGTTCAGTGTCCAAGTGGTTTACATAGTAATGGGAAGAGGGAGTGCTTCTGATATAATCTGATTGGCCTGCTCGTTGATCACTTCCCCATGAGGGGGGAGCAGCCTTACCAGGCCACAGTAGAGGACAATGCGGCCACTTTTGCTGAGAACTGAAAGACTAAGATCAGAAAGAAGAGGAGAACCTCCCCTATCAGTGGACTTAAGGAGTGGCATGCATGCAGAAATGGGAGGGAGGGTGGGAGCGGGAGGGGAGGAAGGAGGGGCTTATGGGGGGATACAAAATGAATAAAGTGTAATTAATAAAACATTTAAAAAAAAGAAAAAAATCCATTCTAATGTCAAAATAACATTGTGATGTCATCGTTCCGTTGTGATGTCATGGTTCCTTTGAGATGACAAAACACTGACTCCCTCTCCTCAGGACTCCTCCTTTCCAGTTAGTCCTCCACCTCC
>NW_026589864.1:2207-3050 GCF_907164565.1 Psammomys obesus | reverse complement strand
GCAAATTTCATGATTTCCTTATTTTTCATTGCTGAGTAATACTCCATTGTATAGATGTACCACAGTTTCTGCATCCATTCTTCAGTTGAGGGGCATCTGGGCTGTTTCCAGCTTCTGGCTATTACAAATAAAGCTGCTACAAACATGGTTGAGCAAATGTCTTTTTAGCGTACTTGAGCCTATTGTGGATATATACGTAGGAGTGGTATGGCTGGATTTGAGGAAGCACTATTCCTAGTTGTCTGAGAAAGTGCCAGATTGATTTCCAGAGAGGTTGTACAAGTTTACATTCCCACCAGCAGTGGAGAAGGGTTCCCCTTTCTCCACAACCTCTCCAGCATGTGTTGTCACTTGAGTTTTTCATCTTGGCCATTCTGATGGGTGTAAGGGGAAATCTCAGGGTTGTTTTGATTTGCATTTCACTAATGGCTAATGAGGTTGAGCATTTCTTTAAGTGCCATTCGATATTCCTCTACAGAGAATTCTCTGTTTAGCTCTGTTTACAATTTTTTAAGTGGATTACTTGGTTTATTGCTTTTCAGATTCTTTAGTTGTTTATATATATTGGATATGAGTCCTCTGTCAGATAAAGGGTTGGTGATGATTCTTTCCCAATCTGTGGGTAGTCGCTTTGTTTTGATGATGGTGTCCTTTTCTTTACAGAAGCTTTTCAGTTTCATGAGGTCCCATTTATTGATTGTTGCTCTTAGAGCCTGTGCTGTTGGTGTTCTGTTCAGGAAGTTGTCTCCTGTGCCAATGAGTTCTAGGCTGTTTCCCACTTTTTTTTCCAACTGATTTAGAGTATCTGGTTTTATGTTGAGGTCCTTGATCCACTTGGACTTT
>NW_026589864.1:1571-2107 GCF_907164565.1 Psammomys obesus | reverse complement strand
TCTGTAAAGAATTGAGTTGGTATTTTGATGGGAATTGCATTGAATCTGTAGATTGCTTTTGGCAGGACGGCCATTTTCACAATGTTAATCCTACCAATCCATGAGCATGGGAGATCTTTCCATCTTCTGAGATCTTCTTCAATTTCTTTCTTCAGAGACTTGAAGTTTTTCTCAAACAGGTCTTTCACTTGCTTGGTTAGTGTCACCCCAAGGTACTTTATGTGCTTAGTGGCTATAGTGAAGGGTGTTGTTTCCCTAATTTCTTTCTCGGCCTTTTTGTCTTTGGTATACAGGAGGGCTTCTGATTTTTTTGAGTTGATTTTGTATCCTGCCACTTTGCTGAAGGTGTTTATCAACTGGAGGAGTTTTTTGGTTGAATTTTTGGGGTCACTCATATATACTATCATATCATCTGCGAATAGTGACACTTTGACCTCTTCCTTTCCGATTTGTATCCCCTTGATCTCCTTTAGTTGTCTTATGGCTCTGGCTAGGACTTCAAGTACTATGTTGAAGAGGTAGGGAGAGAGTGGGCA
>NW_026589864.1:0-1471 GCF_907164565.1 Psammomys obesus | reverse complement strand
TTTGTTTATGTGGTGGATTACATTGATGGATTTCCGTATGTTGAACCACCCTTGCATGCCTGGGATGAAGCCTACTTGGTCGTGGTGGATGATATCTTTGATGTGTTCTTGGATTCGGTTTGCAAGTATTTTATTGAGTATTTTTGCGTCAATGTTCATAAGAGAGATAGGTCTGAAGTTCTCTTTTTTTGTTGGATCTTTGTGTGGTTTAGGTATCAAAGTGACTGTGGCTTCATAGAATGAGTTTGGTAGTGTTCCTTCTGTTTCTATTTTATGGAATAGTTTGAGGAGAATTGGTGTTAGTACTTCTTTGAAGGTCTTGTAGAATTCTGCGCTGAAGCCATCTGGTCCAGGGCTTTTTTTGGAGGGGAGACTGTTAATGACTGCTTCAATTTCCTTGGGAGATATAGGGCTATTCAGTCTTTCTACCTGATCTTGACTTAATTTTGGTAGATGGAATCTGTCAAGAAAGTTATCCATTTCATTTAGATTTTCAAATTTTGTGCCATATAGGCTTTTGTAGTATGACCTAATAATCGTTTGGATTTCCTCAGTGTCTGTAGTTATGTCCCCATTTTCCTTTCTGATTTTGCTGATTTGTATGGTTTCTCTCTGCTTTTTAGTTAGTTTGGCTAAGGGTTTGTCTATCTTGTTGATTTTCTCAAAGAACCAGCTTTTTGTTTCATTGATTCTTTGGATAATTTTATTTGTTTCTAATTGATTGATTTCTGCCCTTAGTTTGATTATTTCCAGCCGTCTGCTCCTCTTGGGTGTATCTGCTTCTTTTTTTTCTAGGTTTTTCAGTTGGGCCATTAAGTTGTTTGTATGTGATGTTACGGATTTCTTCTTGTAGGCACTTAGTGCTATAAATTTTCCTCTGAGCACTGCTTTCAATGTGTCCCATAAATTTGGGTATGTTGTGCCTTCATTTTCATTGAATTCTAGAAAGTCTTTAATTTCTTTCTTTATTTCTTCCTTGACCCAGCTGTCATTGAGTAGTAAGTTGTTCAGTTTCCATGTGCGTGTCGGCTTTTTGTTGTTTCTGTTGTTGTTGATGTCCAGCTTTAGTCCATGGTGGTCAGATAGTATACAAGGGATTATTTCAATCCTTTTGTATCTGTTGAGGCTTGCTTTGTGACCAACTATATGGTCTATTTTGGAGAAGGTTCCATGTGGTGCTGAAAAGAAGGTATACTCTTTTTGAGTTTGGATGAAAAGATCTGTAGACGTCTATAAGGTCCATTTGATTTAGGGTCTCTGTAAGTGTTTTTATTTCCCTATTTGTTTTCTGTCTAGTTGATCTGTCCCTTGGTGAGAGTGGAGTGTTGAAGTCTCCCACTATTAGGGTATTAGGATCAATGTGTGATTTAAGCTTTTATATTGTTTCATTTACGAATGTAGGTGCTCTTGTATTTGGGGCATAGATATTCAAAATTGTGATGTCCTCTTGGTGGATTTTTCCTTTGATGAG
>NW_026589863.1:0-1535 GCF_907164565.1 Psammomys obesus | reverse complement strand
GTGTGTAGGCTTTTTGCTATTTCTGTTGTTGTTGAAGTCCAGCTTTATTCCATGGTGATCAGACAGGATACAAGGGATTATTTCAGTCTTCTTGTATGTGTTGAGGCTTGCTTTGTGACCAACTATATGGTCTATTTTGGAGAAGGTTCCATGAGGTGCTGAGAAGAAGGTAAATTCTTTTGTGTTTGGGTGTAAAGTTCTGTAGATGTCTGTGAGGTCCATTTGTTTCATGACCTCTGTCAGAGATATTGTTTCTTTGTTTAATTTCTCTTTTGTTGACCTGTCCTTTGTTGAGAGTGGTGTGTTGAAGTCTCCCACTATTAATGTGTGGGGATCTATATGTGCTTCAAATTTTATCAATGTTTCTTTTACAAATGTGGGTGTTCTTGTATTTGGGTCATAGATGTTCATGTTTGTGATGTCTTCCTGGTGGAATTTTCCCTTGATGAGTATGAAGTGTCCTTCCTCAGCTCTTTTTAGTAATTTTGGTTGAAAGTCTATTTTATCAGATATTAGAATGGCTACTCCTGCTTGTTTCTTGGGTCCATTTGCTTGGAAAGTCGTCTTCCAACCTTTTACCCTCAGGTAATGTCTATCTTTGTGCCTTAGGTGTGTTTCTTGTATGTAACAGATTCCTGGGTTTTGTTTATATATCCAATCTGTTAATCTGTGTCTTTTTACTGGAGAGTTGAGTCCATTGATGTTGACAGAAATTAATGACCAGTGGCTGTTAGATCCTTTGATTTTGATGTTGGCTGTGTTCATAAGGTCATGTGCTTGGTTGCTTTTTGTTTTGCTGTAGTAAGGTTAATTATTTCCTGTGTTTTCTTGACAGAAGCTAATTTTCTTGGGTTGTATTTTCCCTTCTAGTGTCTTCTGTAATGCTGGATTTGTGTGTAGGTATTGTTGAAATTTGTTTTTGTCATTGAATATCTTGTTTTCTCCGTCTATGAGGACTGAGAGCTTTGCAGGGTATAGTAGCCTGGGTTGACATCTGTGTTCTCTTAGGATCTGCATGATATCTGTCCAGGCCCTTCTGGCTTTCATAGTTTCTGTTGAAAAGTCAGGTGTGATTCTAATGGGTTTGCCGTTATATGTTACTTGGACTTTTCCCTTGCAGCTTTTAGTATTTTTTCTTTGTTCTGTATACTTCCTGTTTTGAATGTTAGGTGGTGGGAGGATTTTCTTTTTTGGTCAAATTTGTTGGGTGTTCTCTAGGCCTCATGTATCCCTATTGGCTTCTCCTTTAACTTGGGGAAATTTTCTTCAATGATTTTGTTGAAAATATTTTCTGGGCCTTGGAGAAGGGAGTCTTCTTTTTCCTCTATTCCTATTATTCTTAGGTTTTGTCTTTTCATATTGTCTTGGATTTCTTGGACGGTCTGTGTCAGGAATTTTTTGGATTTAACATTTTCTTTGACAGATACATCGATTTCTTCCATTGTATCTTCTACACCTGAGATTCTTTCTTCCATTTCTTGTAGTCTGTTGGTTATGCTTACCTCTGTAGTTCCTGTTTTCTTCCCTAAATTCTT
>NW_026589862.1:0-2959 GCF_907164565.1 Psammomys obesus | reverse complement strand
ACTGGAAGTCTACATGTAGAAAAATGCAAATAGATGCATACTTATCACCCTACACAAAACTAAAGTCCAAGTGGATCAAAGACCTCAACATTAAACTAGACACACTAAACTGCTTAGAACAAAAAGTGGGGAAGAGCCTTGAACTCATTGGCACAGGAGACAACTTCCTGAACAGAACACCAACAGCACAGGCTCTAAGAGCAACAATCAATAAATGGGACCTCATGAAACTGAAGAGCTTCTGTAAAGCAAAGGATACTGTCTTCAGAACAAAACAACAGTCTGTGGATTGGGAAAAGATCTTCACCAACCCTATATCTGACAGAGGGCTAATATCCAGTATATGTAAAGAAATAAAGAAGTTAAATAGCAAAAAATCAAGTACTCTAATTAAAAAATGGGGTACAGTGCTAAACAGAGAACTCTCTGTTGAGGAATATCGAATGGCAGAGAAACACTTAAAAAGAAATGCTCAACCTCATTAGCCATCAGGGAAATGCGAATAAAAACAATTCTAAGATTTTACCTTGCACCGATCAAAATGGGTAAGATCAAAAACTCAAGATACAACACATGCTGGATAGGTTTTGTAGAAAGGGAAACCCTCCTCCACTGCTGGTGGGAATGTAAACTTGTACAACCACTCTGGAAAGCAATCTGATGCTTGCTCAGACAAGTAGGAATAGCGCTTCCTCAAGATCCAGCTATACCACTCCTAGGCATATATCCAAGAGTCTCAAGTACACAATGAGGACATTTGCTCAACCATGTTTGTAGCAGCCTTATTTGTAATAGCCAGAAGCTTGAAACAGCCCAGATGCCCCTCAGTGGAGGAATGAATGCACAAATTGTGGTATATCTACATAATGGAATATTACTCAGCAATAAAAAACAAGGAAATCATGAAATTTGCAGGTAAATGGTGGGATCTGGAAAAGATCATCCTGAGTGAGCTATCCCAGAAGCAGAGGGATGCACATGGTATATACTCACTCATATAGACATATAATATAGGATAAACCTACTAAAATCTGTACACCTAAAGAAACTAATCAAGAGGGAAGACTGTTGCTAAAATGCTCAATTCCTTAGCAGAAAGGCAAAGAGGCTGAACATCAGAAGAAGCAGAAAAGAGGGAACAAGTCAGGAGCCTGACACAGAGGACCTTTGAAAAGCTCTGACCTGCAGACTATCAATGTAGATACTGAGACTTATGGGCAACCTTTGGGTAGAGTGCAGGGAATCTTAGGAAAGAAGTGGGAAACAGGAAGATCTGGAGAGGACAGGAACTCCATAAAAAGAGCAACATAACCAAAAAATCTGAGCACAAGAGTCTTTTCTGAGACTGCTATTCCAACCAAGGACTATGCATGGAGATAACCTAAGACCCCTGTATAGATGTAGACCATGGCAGTTCAGTATCCAAGTGGGTTCCATTGTGATAGGAAAAGGGACTGTCTCTGACATGAACTAATTGGCCTGCTCTTTAATTACCTCCCCCTCAGGGGGAAGCAGCATTACCAGGCCACAGAAGAGAACAAGGCAGCCACTCCTGATGAGACCTAATTGACTAGGATCAGCAGGAAGGGAAATAAGTCCTCCCCTATCAGTGGACTTGGGGAGGGGCATGCATGCAGAGGGTGGAGGAAGGGAGGGATTGGGATGGGAGGAGGGAGGGAACCACGGGGAGGATACAAAGTGAGTAAAATGTAATTAATAAAGAAAAATTAAAAAAAGAAAAGCAGAATGGCTAAAACAATACTCTTCAATAAATGTTCTTTTGGAGTTAACTCCATCCCTGATCTCAAGCTGTAGTATAGACAATAGTAGTAAAAAATGCATGGTATTGACATAGAGACATAATGATGAGTCAGTAGAATCATATAGAAGACCCTGAAATGAACCCACACACTTATGGATATCTGATTTTTTACAAAGATGCCAAATATATACAATGCAAAAAATAAGATAGCATCTTCAACCAATGGTGCTGGTCTAACTGTATGTCTTCATGTAGAAAAATTCAAATAGTTTCATACTTATCACCCTGCAGAACACTAAAGCCCAAGTAGATCAAAGAAATCAATATAAAACCAGACACTAAACCTGTTAGAAGTAAAAGTAGGGAATTGGCCCAGGAGACAACTTCCTGAACAGAACACCAACAGCACAGGCTCTAAGAGCAACAATCAATAAATGGGACTTCATGAAATTGAAAAGCTTCTGTAATGCAAAGGACACTCTTGTCAGAACAAAACGACTACCTACAGATTGGGATGGGATCTTCACCAACCCTCTATATGATAGATTGCTGATATTCAGTATATATAAAGAATTAAAGAAGCCACAAATCAAGTAATCCAATTAGAAAATGGGGTACAAAGTTAAACAGAGAATTTTCAAAAGAGGAATATTGAATGGCAGACAAACACCTAAAGGAATGCTCAACATCCTTTGTTGTCAGGGAAATGCAAATCAAAACAACCCTGAGATTTCACCTTACAACAAACAGAATGGCTAAGATAAAAAACTCAGTGACAACACATGCTAGAGAGGATGTATAGAAAGGGTTACCTTCCTGTATTGCTGGTGGTAATGTGAACTTTTACAACCACTTTGCAAATTAGTCTGGTACTTTGTCAGACTATTAGGTATAGCACTACCTCAAGATTCAGCTATATCACTCCTAGGGACATATCCAAATGACATAGAAGAAGATCATTTGCTCTAACATGTTTGTAGCAGCTTTATTTGTAATAATCAGAAGCTGGAAATAAGCCAGATGACCCTCAGTTGAAGAATAGATACAAACAAATTTTGTACATTTACACAATGGATTACTACTCTGTAATTAAAATGAAGGAAATCATGAACTTTTGCAGGCAAATTGTGGGAACTAGAAAAGTTCATCCTGAGTGAGGTATCCCAGAAGCAGAAAGACACATAGGATACATACTCA
>NW_026589861.1:0-11689 GCF_907164565.1 Psammomys obesus | reverse complement strand
AACAAAAAAAAAAAAAAAAAAAAAAAAAAAAAAAAAAAAAAAAACCTGATTAAGTGAATAGATTTTGTAATGTATTCATAACTGGATATGGTAGTGGATGCATATAATCTCAGCACGCAGAAAGCGGGTTAAGAAGTTTTGGAAGTTTTGAATATGAGTCTAGCCTAGGCTGCATGGATAAGACCCTGTATCAAAAGAAAACAAGCATGTTCTGTTTCCAGGTTCCAGCTCATATTCCTAATATATATGTGTGTGTGTACACACATATATATATATATGTACACACACACATATATTTCATCGTGTGTGTATGTACAGGGACAGCAATCTTTTTAAGATGGCGTGACAAGTTCTAAGTCATTCCCCACAGAAGGGGTGGGAAACCTGAAACAGTCACATGGAGACCTCCTGAGGCTCAGCAAGCAGCAGTTCCAGTTGGCGGAGGCAGCGTGGGGGCAGGGCGCTGCATGGGCACAGGTGTGATGCGTGCACGGCTGTGTGTCTGTGCAGCAGCAGGGGCCTTGTTCCAGTTGTTGAGGCAAGGTAGGAGTGCTCTTCTTGTGACTAGCTGAGGAGAGGGTTTGGCCGTGTTTATTTTAATCTTGCAGGGCATTTTGCATGAGGAGGGCCCTGACAGGTCAGTCTTCAGTATCTGTAATATCCAGAGTTTCATCAGCACCCATTCTGTCTTCCGGTGTTCAGTGATAGAAATATTTCTGTATTTTACTGTCTGTGAAAGGAAAAAGGAACACAGAAGGTGTTTCTATGCTCCATAAGCTGCCACTAGCGACACCCAGCATCCTGTGATGTGGCAAGAATGAATGGCCCACTTTCTTGCCACCCAAACTCCACCTTGGCAGAACGTGCCAGCTCAGTCGTTCATACTCCAGGTAAGAAGGGCTCTTTCATTTATAACCAGTGAAAGGAGAGCAAGTTATAACTGAAAGATGAAGAGAAATAGTGACTGTGAAGAAGAAAAGTCAAGGGGAGATGGAAGGAAGGAATGGAGGGAAGGAGAGAGGGAGAAAGAAAGGCAAGGAAGAAGGGAGGGAGGGAAGAAAGTAAAAGGGAAGAAAGGAACAGGGATGTGATATGCGGGCTAAGAGTTTATTTCATGTTCACTATATGAATGGAATGTGGAAACAGAAGGTGAACCGTTTATTTAGCCCCAAACAGCAGATACCTTTAAACCTTTAAAGCATTTCACTTTGAGGCACCCACCATCTGAGAGGATGCAGAATTTCCTTTCGGATGGAAGGAGAGGGAAATAATGCTTTCAAAGGCAAAAAATCATAATTGCTAGCGTTTATTGGGATTTATCAAGCACTACTGTAATTGCTTAAACACTTCAATTTATTTTTCATAGCTATCATGTGTGATCAAGGACTGTTCGCTTGTCAACTCGCAGCTGTGTAAGTCAAGACTGAAAAAGGTTAAGGCATTAGCTCCGGGACACCCATCCACAGAACTGCTGCCCTCAGCATCTTTGGGAAGGGATACCACCACAGTGTGCCGAGTCACGGAAAGGCTGCAGTCCTCCGGAGTGTGCCAGGGCTGAGTCACAGGCATAAAATGCTCGCTCTGTTTACAAGGTCTGTAACTTCTCCCGGCTGCCTGTGCTGTCATCCTCTCAAATCCTTTGTAAAAATTTCTCTTGTCAACGTTGAAAGGGAGAAAGAACACAAACATTTGTCTTTGGATGCAACTGAACCTGAGACCAAGAGAAAGGTAAGCTGAGCCCACGAAACCTGTAGCAAAAGGACTCCAGGCGCAGGTTTCGGCAATTGCAGAGCTAAGCAGGTAGCTGCAGCAGCAAATGCAGGCTGTGTAACTGAGGAAACAGACCCTGCATTGCTGAAGCCTCGGGATGTTCTTCTCTGTGGGCTGAGAGTCTGGAAAGCCTTGGGCTTATTTGCACTTCTGTATTTTTGTATTTCCAGGAGGAGGAGGTATGGCTTCCTCATTTGTGGCCACGTCACCTAGAAGATTTTTCTGCCCACGTCTGCTAGCTACTCTTGACGTGGGCGGCCTTACCCACAGAAGATTTTACAGACTGGAAGAGAATCTGGTTACATTCGGACTGGGATGACTAGTTGTTGATGATGGGAACAGTGCCCTGGAAGAAACATGACGTACAGGGAAGAGCTCTGTTCTGGCCTCTGACCTTGACACAGAAAGCCGGTACAGGCCTGTAGAACGGGGCAGCCAGGTAAAGCACGAGCCTGTGGAGGCTGACCCCAGGAGGACTCTGGCATAGCTGGGCTTGAGATGGCCCCACTGGGATGAGTCCTCCCTGAAGCTCTGATGTGACAGTGGGTGACTTCTAAGAGCTGACTGTGCTTCTCCCTTCAACCCACTAGAGCTGGTTCTCATTTCACTTGGAAAATGCATTGTGGAATTTAAAATCCATTACTTTTTCAAATCAAATTCTCTCTCACCCCCTACTTTCTTGTTTGTTTGTTTGTTTGTTTTTGAGTCAGGGTCTCACTATGTAACTGTGACTATCTTGAAAGTCACCATGTCGGTCAGGCTGGCTCAGACCCATCCCACATCCATACTCCAACGTGGAAGCAGTTTCACAAAGTTTTTATAGTAACAGAATAGAGGATGCTGTAAGTCAAGGTGCTTTTCAAATACATCGGTGGAAACTTTAAGTAGGCTATTATACGGATGCAGGGGAATCTCAGTTGTGGGCCCCAGGTACGTCCCTTTGGTTGACAGAAACTACAGATTTGTTCCATTAATACATTCCAGAAATCTTTTCTCCATTAGCAGTAATCACAGAGGTGGGCAAGGAATGGCTGTTTGGAAGGCTAAATGACAGCCCAAGATAAATTGTAACTAGGCTGGGGACCTGCCACACTTCAGTGTCCCATGGTCCTTGAAGGCCAATTTGTCACTCAGACTTTTCAGTTGAAGATGTAACCACTTTCTAGAAACTTTCACACTCACAACCCACGTCAGAAACATGTCCCAGCAGAGAAGAACGGAGACGTTATCACTGATAGCCAGTTAGTTCACTGGAGAGCATGGCTGCGTCTCTGAGTGCCAGTCCGCTGGGTTCCCTGTGCAGGCGCCTCGGTGATCACATAGGCCACCACGATCAGAGTGCCAAGCAGAGTGTCCAGAGACCTTTGTCCTCTCACAGAAGTTGCTCTTTGTCTGCGCTGCTCCTGTGTTGTTACCCTGTGGGGAAGAATGGGTGTTTTCTCTGTCTGAAGTGAAGTACGGCTTCACTTTCCCTGCATGCACAGAGTCCACCCAGCATCCTTCTGCAGCCCCAGCACTCCCAGCATTCTCCCTCCAGTTCTTTCCTTGCTTGGAGGGCTTCATGATGTTCTGAGCACATTTTTCCCTTGAGAAATTTAGCAAATACTTACTTTTTCTATTTCCAGCCTTTTAAAATAGATACGACACAGATTTCCTTGTGGTAAGCGGATGTTGAGAGCACACAAAAGTTAGACACATATGAAGCCATCCACCTTTCTTTTCACTTTCTCCTAATGATTTACTGCAAATACCAGTAGTAGCCTTTGTGATACAATAGTAACATTCGCTGTAATGACTTACAAATGCAATGGAAATATGTAACCTAACATACTTTAGATCTATATATGCAACGAAAAAAAATCTTAATTCTCAGGGGAGAAAATGTAATTTGAATTTAAGTGGAAAATATAAAATCTATAAATGCTTTAGGAACACTGCATTTGTTTAACAAAACAAACAGAATAAGTCCACCCATAAATGGAACCTGTTCCTTAGTATCTGTTTCCTTAGACCAGTGGTTCCCATCCTTTCTTTTTCTTAAAATTTTTAATTAATTATTACAATTTATTCACTTTGTATCCCAGCTGTGGCCCCCTCCCTCATCTCCTCCCTTGCCCCTCTCCAAGTCCACTGATAGGGGAGGTCCTCCTCCCCTTCCATCTGACCCTCGCCTATCAGGTCTCATCAGGGCTGGCTGCAGTGTCCTCCTCTGTGGCCTGGCAAGGCTGCTCCCCTTCCTCAGGTGGTAGTCAAAGAGTCAGCCACTGAGTCCACATCAGAGACAGTCCCTGTTCCCCTTTCTAGAGAACCCACTTGGAGACTGAATTTACAGGCTATATCTGAGCAGGGGTTCTAGGTTATCTCCATGCATGGTCTTTGGTTGAGGTATCAGTCTCTGCAGGGGCCACAGTGCCCAGTTTTTGTTTGTTTGTTTGTTTTCTGTTCTTTTTGGTTTTGGTTTTAGCTCAGTTGGTCTCCTTTTGGAGCTTCTGTCCCCTCAGGCCTTTCTATTTCCCTCTTCTTTCATAAAATTCCATTCATTCTGCCCAAAGTTTGACTATGAGTCTCAGCCTCTCTTCGATACCTCTATCAGTAGACTCTTTCAGAGGCTGTCTCTGACAGGCTCCTGTCCTATTCCCTGTCTTCTCCTGCTTCCGATGTCTATTGCATTTGCCCTTCTGAACGAGGATCGAGCATCTTCCTTAGGGTCCTCCTTGTTTAGCTTCTCTAGGACTATAGATTTTGGTTTTCATCCTTTCTAGTGCTGCGACCCTTTAATACAGCGCCTCATGTTGTGATGAGCCACAACCATAAAATTATTTTGTTGCTACTTCATAAATGTAATTTTGCTACTGTTAGGAACTATGATGTAAGTATCTGATACGCAGGATATCTGACCTCTACGAAAGGGTTGCTTGGCCCACAGTTGAGAACCACTGCCTCAAAAGCAGCATTTTTCAATAGAAGCCTTTGGTTAGTGGCCCACTGAGGTAAGTTTTTCCTCTCTAACTGGGAGAGAACATCCGGACATTAGCTGATGTGTCCACACCAGGTCCTTCTGTTGAGTCGACCAAATCAACATAATTAACAAGCAGAGGAGTGGTGATCTGTTCTGCTCTCATGATTCCCAGAGACAAACAAGAATGAATCACAGCCGGAAAGACTACAAAGAGAGTGACAATCACACCTGTGAGTACACCCAAGTTTCTAATAGAAGAAGAAAGTTCTCAGTCAAAACAAAACTCTACGTTTTGTTTGACCTTCTAAAGGTCACAACAAGGAGTGTTTAAACATTCTTCTCCTTGTTATATTCTAAACCATGCCCTTTTGTCTTAAATCATTTAAATGTCAATGAAGAAAACCATTATGAAATTAAAAATATCCCTAAAGCTCTAGTAAAAAGATCGTACAGGACAGCGGACAGACCTGGATGTCTTGCTCACTTCCCCAAGAGGGTTTGTGTGTCTTTTCCTCATGGTGAATTACCCAGTTCTGGGACGGTTAAGCCAAGAGAGCTCCCCTGCCTCCCTGACCTCGCCCTTCACAACCTGGACACCTACCCACAACTAGAGAAAAAGAGGAGGGTCTCCCGGGGTGCGACCCTCCTGGTGAGCCACTTCCACACATACCTCGCACCAAACTGGGGACAAGTCGAGGCCTTAACTTCAAGAGCAGAGCAGAGAAGGTGGTTGGAGACCAGAGGACAACAGCAACCTCAGAGAATCTCCTTCTGGCTATGATGTCCTGGACGGCCGTTTAGGCATTTTCTTTTGTCCTCTCTGGCAACCGCTGAGATTCAGTTTTGGACTTACATTCTAGAACCTCTTTTATTCCATCCAGCAACATGGGATTATGAGGAAGTAAAAATTGTGGTAAATGATTCAAGATTAACGGAGGACATAGGGATTCCTTTGAGCTTCATGAGACCGCTGATGTTTTAAGTTTTACTGGTTGTGTTGATGGCCTTCCTATTTGTCTTTCAACTATTGGTGTAGACCCCTTGCAAGGTTTTGTTGGTTTGTATTATAGAATAATGTTAACATTTTTCCCCAAGAATAATAGAAATCTTTTTTAAAAAGTGAGACTATTATAATTTACTTATTTTTATTTTATGTGCATTAGTGTTTTGCCTGCATGTACATCTAAGTGAGGGTGTCAGACAGTTGTGAGTTGTGGGAATTGAACCATGGCCCTCTGGAAGAGCAGTCACTGCTCTTAACTACTGAGCCATCTGTCTAGCCCAGTACAGTCAGTCACAGTGGCCAGGCAGTGCAGCATTGGTCTCATAACAGAATTCTCAGTGGTTATCTTTCGACTTAAGTTTTGTTTCTGTTGCTGACACAACTACTCTGAAAATCTTAACCACTACTGCTAAGCACCCCTTGAAACTCTTCCCTCTTGTAAATCAATATAATCATACCCGGGTTGATGTGAGTCCTGTCTCAGGGTATCTGTGCTAGATTCTCTGTGATTTTCCTGCTAAGGGGCATGTGTTGGAAGACCCTGCTGTTTGAGGTCACAGTCCACCATCTCCAGATGGTCTTCTGAGCTCAGTGCTAGATGCTAGACTCCCTCCTCCCCGTAAACAGGGCCTCCTACTCTCTGCCTGACCAAATCTGGAGAATGTCTCTAGGCTTAGAGGCCTCTCACCATATCTGGAGTATAACCTTTGACACAGCTCGCTGCAAACCTCTCCCCCTGCTGCCCATAGGGTAATTAGGTGCTGTGTTCCCATTCCTATGATAGGACCACGATGGCAGATGCAAATGAAGCTTCCCTGGCACTTCAAGCCCCAGCCAGTAGTGTGCATCTACCCTGGGAACCTTCACCCGAATAAAGCTGAGCAGTCCCACTGAAGCTGGTCTTGGAAAGTTAGGTCATCATGCTCACAGGCCTTCCGAACCACCCATTTGTTGCTTCTGCTCCCTTGTCCCCGGGGCCTGGTGGCCAGCGGCCCCTGGAACAAGGGAGGACCACAGGCATGTGTTACTCTCTTCAAGACACCGATGATGAAATTATCTGTTTCTAGTCCAGGCTATAATTATCATGCCCTGCCTAAATCAGAGGGATAAACAACTTAAGTTTACTCGGACAGTTCCCTTAGTTCCTAAGCCCCTTTTAGATGACCATTAGTTCTTGGCTGAGTGGGTGACACCTGTTTCTAGCTGAACCCTCTCACCATCCTACCCACCTCCAGTGACATTAATATAACCTTTTTGCTGCAACCACTTATACTGTGCTTACATGTCCTCTGAACCATGACGGCTTGTTTTTCCGGTCTTCAGGCTGTGTCTTGCTCCTCCCGCTGTTCTTGTTTCAGGTTCTTGCCGCCTCCTTAATCTCACAAGAATTAATTACCTTTACTACATGCACTGCACTGGCTGCTTGGTAACTGGCTGCATCCGTCAGACTTTACCGCCTGCTGCTTTTGTTGGAGCTAGACGACCTCCTTCTCACTGCTCCCGGTCAACTTACCTCAGCCTTGGTTTGACAGCCTGGAAACATGGGCCTTGGAGTCCCTTTCTAATGCTTGAAGTCATCCTCGGAGACTCATCGCTGCCCTCGCTCCAGGAATCACAGCTCTTGTTAGTATCGATGGAGCCATGGCTGCCTCGAGTCCATACTGCTGATCATGTAAATAACCTTTCTGGAGGCCCCATCTATTGATTGTTGCTCTTAGAGCCTGTGCTGTTGGTGTTCTGTTCAGGAAGTTGCCACAGAGGGCCTCTGAAAGGCTCTACCCTGCAGGGTATCGAGGCAGATGCTGAAACTCATAGCCAAATTTTGGGCAGGGTGCAGGCAATCTTATGAAAGAAGAGGGAGACAGAAAAACTTGGAGAGGACAGGAGCTCTGCAGGAGAGCAACAGATCCAAAAAGTCTGGGCACAGGGGTCTTTTCTGAGACTAATACGCCAACCATGGACCATGAATGGAGATAACCTAGAACCCCTGCACAGAGGTAGCCTATGGCAGTTCAGTGTCCAAGTGGGTTCCATAGTAATGAGAACAGGGACTGTCTCTGACAGGAACTGATTGGCCTGCTCTTTCATCACCTCCCCCTGAGGGGGGAGCAGCCTTACCAGGCCACAGAGGAAGACAGTACAGCCAGTCCTGATGAGATCTGATAGACTGGGATCAGAGGGAAGGGAAGGAGGACCTCCCCTATCAGTGGATTGGGGGAGGGGCACAGGTGGGGAAGAAGGAGGGTGGGATTGGGAGGGGAGGATGGAGGGGGGTACAGGGGAGATACAAAGTGAATAAAGTGTAATTAATAAAAATAATTTTAAAATCCTGCAGCAGCGTACAGAATCATTAATTAAACGCTTCAAAAGCATATGGTGAAATGGAGGAGCACTCTTCCGGGTTAAAGGACAATACACCAACAAATCAAGAAAGCAACAGTGATACTGGATTAGTTACTGAAATAATCTTTGGTATTTTGATAAGGTCCATAAATTACATCGCAGTGACATCTCTGTTAACTGACTAGTGTTTTTTAGACTCGTGTATGTAAAAATAAAGATGTTTGCAATTTACTCTTTGATTAAAAAAAAAAAAAGCCAGTTTCTATTTAAAAAAAAAAAAAAAAAAAAGCCCTTTCTGGAAATGTTCCTTTGGCACTCATTACTCAGGAAAAGGTAGTTTGCGGGCTAGAGGATAGAGTCAAAGCTTTAGAGGAAGGCATTTTATATATGGGAACTCAAATTCAAAATATTAAGATTAGGCTTGCCACTTCAGGTCATACTAACTGAAAATGGCTTTGTTCTGTGTAGCTCCTCTGCCTTAGCGCGGCTCTCGGTTACCTGGGAACATCCACAAGGAGTTCGGAGTAAAGCTGACTTGGCCCTGGATATGTACGAGCTTCAAATCAGTGCCATCTCGCAGGCTGGCTCCCAAACCCCCTCAGAAAAGGGGGGGGGGGCTAGAACTTTTCTTTTCTTTTGTTGTGACTGAGTCTTCTTTCTCTGATTCCACACGTCCTCCTTTTGAGTTTTTGAACCCTGAAGGAGTTCTGTCTGGATTGGGACAAAAACAAAACAGAAGGCAGATGGGGGAGACAGACAGACAGACAGATTGTGCAAGAATTTGGCGCCGTGGAGCACAAACCAGTGCTCACTTCTTCCTGTAAGATTTGAGGCGAACAAAACGCCGTTTAACAACTTACCGTGCTCACTGTTCACCTTCGAATTCATCACAAATCCCTTAACGCGCCTTAATATTTCAATATTGACTGTTTATAAACATCCCCTTCAACTTTTTTGTGCGTGTCCTTTGTCATCTTCCATTGAATGAATTTATATAACTTCGGGCTTTGTTTTCTTCTGTAACACCAAATGATTGTAAATAAGGCATAGTTTATTAATTGATAAAACGGCTTCCTAGCCGCCATCTGTTGTTGATTTCCTATGAAGCGGACACACTTCCTTCCGAAAACATTGCAGTCACAAACCGCTGTTAATGATCATCTTTAGAGATAAAAATTCCATAAACTCCAGTCAGCCGCTGACATTCCCCAAGTGCCAGCGAGCCCCTGCAGGGGATTAAAAGCGCACCCCACTGCGCGCTCGGAAGTGGAGGCTGACTTTATCTCCTGGTACTGACAGCGGGGAAGGCTGGGTAAATCAGGGCTGCCCTGCCGCCGGTCCGCTTTGTTGTAGTTTTGCCGTCTGCACCCGCTGACTTCTGACACCGCAGTCTCCGCGCTCAGTGGCTGTCCTCTGAAGGGGCACAGTGGTTGGGCCGTGGCAGGACTTCCCACGCACAATGCTCTGAACCGGGGGGCGGGGGCGGCCAGAAACAGGAGCCTTCTGGAGGGAGCAGCCTGGGAGGGATCTGTTTTCTATTTTCTCCTCCGGATTGAACTCATCTGGATGAGAACCGGTTTCCTGTTTACTATTATCCTTACCTGTGTGGGGTAGTTTGCCTGATGGTTTATTTCCCGTTAGATGAAAGCGCCCGTGGGAAGAGTTAGATAAACCTTCTGTGAGAAAACTCGGCGGGTGGTGGTGGAATCCAAGTGCTTTAGAGCAGGCTCCACTCTTACACTTAAAAAAATTTTTTTTTCCCCGACACAGGGTTTCTCTGTGTAGTCCCGGCTGTCCTGAACTCGCTTTGTAGACTAGGCTGGCCTCGAACTCACCGAAACCCGCCTGCCTCTGCCTCCCCGAGTGCTGGGATTAAAGGCGTGCGCTACCACCCCAGGCCACTCTCAAACTTTTTTAAAAAAGGAAAACTCCCAAGTTTCAATTTTACAGGGCAAAGAAAACCTCGGAAGGAAGGAGAGGGGGATGGAAAGGAGGAGGCAAACTCCATCTCTCGCCCCCGGGGGTCTCTTTGGTTTTGTGCACACCCACACCCTTACGCAGGTCAGTTTCTGTACAGCCGCGCCAGCCGCTGACCCCGGGCATCGCCAGCGCTTGCCGAATAAGGCCGAGCCTTTGCTCTGAGCGGACGCGACCTCCGGGACGCGGACGGTTAGGGGGACTGTGCCCGCGCCTTCCCCCGGGCTGAGGCCGAGGGGCAGAGAGGGCTCCCGGGGCGGGGCGGGGCGGGGCGGCGGTGAGGGGCTCCCTGGGCCGCCGGGGAGGGTGTCCGCCGCCGGGGAGGGTCTCCGCCGCTCTCCCGGAAGGAGGAGCCGGAGGGCAGGGGACCGCGGGGCGGAGCTCTTCGCAGCCGAGGTGGGAAGGCGCAGCCGCGAGCCAGGGGGCCGAGCTCCGCCGCGCTCTCAGGCTCTGCCCGACCCCGCGGGGCTGGGCCAACTCCCACCTCCGCCCCCGGCAGCCCCCGCCCCGCCCCGCCCACCCTCAGCCGGGTCCCCCCTCCATCCCGCTCTGCGGAACTCCGCGCTTCTTCCCACCCCTTTTTTTTTTTTTTTGGTAACACCCCAGAACTCCGAGTCCCCTAACTGAATTCGACTTCTGTTTTTATTCCTCTCTTGCTTCCTCCTCTGCCCGCCTCATCTGATTGATGTGCGAAGGCTGATGCCTCTGCCAGAGCGAGAGGAATAAATAGATGCCGCCTCGCCGCGAGGCTTAGACGCCTGCGGAGAGCAGCCGGCGCAGCGAGGCAGCGGGCTCCGCCGAGCTCGTGGACCGCAGCGGGAGGACGTGGGTCCGAGCGAGCCGTGCTTGTCCGCCCCGCGCCACCCCGCCGGGACCATGGTCTGCAGCGGCCCGGGACGGATGCTGCCGCCGCGCGCCGGGCTGCCGGTGCTGGCTGCCGCGCTCTGCCTGCTCCGGGTGCCCGGGGCTCGGGCGGCGACCTGCGAGCCGGTCCGCATCCCCCTCTGCAAGTCCCTGCCCTGGAACATGACCAAGATGCCCAACCACCTGCACCACAGCACCCAGGCTAACGCCATCCTGGCGATCGAGCAGTTCGAAGGTCTGCTGGAGACGCGCTGCAGCCCGGACCTCCTCTTCTTCCTCTGCGCCATGTACGCGCCCATCTGCACCATCGACTTCCAGCAGGAGCCCATCAAGCCCTGCAAGTCCGTGTGCGAGCGCGCCCGGCAGGGCTGCGAGCCCGTTCTCATCAAGTACCGACACTCGTGGCCCGAGAGCCTGGTCTGCGACGAGCTTCCGGTGTACGACCGCGGGGTGTGCATCTCTCCCGAGGCCATCGTCACCGCGGACGGGGCCGGTGAGTCCCCGGCTCTGCCGGGCCTCTGAGGAGGAGCCTTTTGCCTTTATCCTCCAGCTCGCTCTGTTCCTCAGACCGCTTAATCCTCTCCTTAAGCACTGCTTTATTGAGTCCTGATCTTCCACTTAGAAACCTAACAAAAAATTCCCTTTGTCGTCCCCCTAAACAAACTCCACCTCTTCCAACAGGTGATCGGATCCACCCTTTCGGTCCCTCCTCTTCACAGTGAACCTCCAAAGCTCTCCTTCCCTTCCCTTCCCTTCCCTTCCCTTCCCTTCCC
>NW_026589860.1:0-1054 GCF_907164565.1 Psammomys obesus | reverse complement strand
CCCTTTCCACTTCCCAGCATCTCCCTGGCCTCGGACACGGGTTCGTAAATACAAAGCTTCTAGTCATAGACCGACCATTATCATTGGTTTCCCACTTGGGAGCGCAATCTGGTCAGGGAAGTACCAACAGTCCCAAGATGTGGCGTGGCAGAGGCCCACGTGCCTGATAACTACAAACATGGCTTCGGAGCAAGGTCTTCTGGGATTGTATCTGAGAACTACAAAAATGGCGTCTGGTATGCGCGATGACTACCGGGATTGCTTGCAGTCAAGCATCAGCCTCTCTCCCCTTCTCCCGCATACACCGTTGCCAGGGTACCGCCTACAAATCTCAGAATACCCCATGTGCTGTACCCACCATCAAATTTTGGCGTTCCTGACAGTAAGCCTAGTAAGCCCCTTCACCGTGCTGATGACCGCTGTGGCATAAAGTCGTCCTCAGAGCCCACACAGCCTTTCCTCTGGTCCGGGTATATGTAACTCTCCCTGCCATGCCATACTGACCCTGACATCACTATTGGTCAGAAGCTTTGTGATTTCACCGCCCCGCCCCCTGTCCCGGAAGTTAACACACTTAGCTGCTGTTTCTGCTTCTGCTGCTCCTACTACTACAGTAAAAAAGGCCCAGTCCCTGGTAGCTGGAGAAGGAGTCCTTGGGTCTCCTTTAATTACGTCATTGGGAGTCAGACACAGATAATAATTCTCTTTCAAATATTAAAAAACAAAAATGGGTGAGGCGGCACACGCCTGTCGTCCCAGCATTCTTAACAGGCAGTGGGAGGAGCGTCTCTTTGAGTTTTATCCCTCCCCCCAAATTTCACTATCTGATGAATTGTACCATTTTGTTTGACAGTGATTAATACTATATTTTTAAAATTACATAATGAACAGTAGATAAAGCAGTGTCTACTCTTAAAGATGGACCTAGGTTCAATCCCTAACACCTACCACTATCGGTGAATCCAGATCCAAGGTATATCAGACACTCACACACCCAGAAAGGCTAAGAGATATTTTTTCTAAAAATATAAAATAAAATTTCTTAGTCATGAGA
>NW_026589859.1:0-1310 GCF_907164565.1 Psammomys obesus | reverse complement strand
TGGCTGCATTGTCATCTTCTGTGGCCTGATAAGACTACTCCCCCCTCATGGGGAGGTGATCAAAGAGCAGACCTATCAGATTGTGTCAGAGGCAGTCCGTCTTTCCATTACTATGGAACCCACTGGGACACTTAACTGCCATGGGCTACATCTGTACAGGGGTTCTAGGTTATCTCCATGCCCTGTACTTGGTTGGAGTATGGGTCTCTGGGAAGACCCTTGTGATCAAATCTTCTAGTTCTGTTGCTCTCCTTGTGGGGTTCCTGTCCTCTCCATAACCTATTATTTCCCACTTCTTACATAAGATTCCATGCACTCTGCCCAACAGTTGACCACAAAGTCTCAGTGTCTGCTTTGATAGTCTGCAGGACAGAGCCTTTCAGAGGCCTTCTGTGGCAGGTTCCTAGGTTGTTTCCTGCTTTCTTCTTCTGATGTCCATACTCTTTGCCTTTCTGGATGGGGATTGAGTGTTTTAGTCAGAGTCCTCTCTCTTGATTAGTTTCTTTAGATGGACAGATTTTAAGTTTATCCTATAAGTCTATATGAGTGAGAATATACCCTGTGTGTCTTTCTGCTTCTGGGACAGCTCGCTCAGGATGATCCTTTCCAGATCCCACCATTTACCTGTAAATTGCATGATTTCCTCATTTTTCATTGCAGAGTAATACTCCATTGTATAGATGTACCACAGTTTCTGCATCCACTCTTCAGTTGAGGAGCATCTGGGCTGTTTCCAGCTTCTGGCTACTACAAATAAGGCTGATACAAACATGGCTGAGCAAATGTCTTTATTGTGTACTTGAGCCTGTTTTGGATATATGTCTAGGAGTGGATCCTGAGGAAGTGCTATTCGTAGTTTTTGAAAAAGCACCAAATTGATTTCCAGGGTGGTTGTACAAGTTTACATTCCCACCAGCAGTGGAGGAGGATTCCCCTTTCTCCACAACCTCTCCAACATGTATTGTCACTTGAGTTTTTGATCTTGGCCATTCTGATGGGTGTAAGGTGAAATCTCAGGATTGTTTTGATTTCCGTTTCCCTAATGACTAATGAGGTTGAGCATTTCTTCAAGTGTTTCTCTGCCATTCGATATTCCTCTACTGAGAATTCTCTGTTTAGCTCTGTTCTCCATTTTTTAATTGCATTACTTGGTTTGATGCTTTTCAGCTTCTTTAGTTCTTTATATATGCTGGATATTAGCCCTCTGTCAGATAAAGGGTTAGTGAAGATTTTTTCCCAATCTGTAGGCAGTCGTTTTGTTTTGATGAAGGTGTCCTTTGCTTTACAGAAGCTTTTCAGTTTCATGAGGT
>NW_026589858.1:0-2900 GCF_907164565.1 Psammomys obesus | reverse complement strand
AAGCAGATCCAAGACCTCAATATAAAAGCAGTCACACTAAACCTGATGGAAGAAAAAGTGGGGAAGAGTCTTGAGCTCATTGGCACAGTAGACAACTTTCTGAACAGAACACCAACAGCACAGGCTCTAAAATCAACAAGCAAAAGACAAAGACGGGACTTAATGAAACTGAAAAGCTTCTTTAAAAACAAAGGACATTGTCATCAGAACAAAACAACAGCCTACAGACTGGGAAAGGAACTTCACCAACCCTATATCTGCCAGAATATATAAAGAACTTAAGAAGTTAAACAGCAACAAATCAAGTAATCCAATTAAAAAAAATGGGTACAGAGCTAATCAGACAATTTTCTGTAGAGGAATATAGAATGGCAGAGATGAAAATCAAAATGATCTTGAGATACCCCAGAATGGCTAAGAACAAAAACTCAAGTGAGAACACATGCTGGGGAGGATGTGGAGAAAGAGGAGCCTTATTCCACTGCTGGTGGGAATGTAAACTTGAACGACCACTTTGGATATCAATCTGGAGCTTTCTCAGACAATTAGCAAGACTGGTACTTCAAGATCCAGCTATAAGACTCCAAAGCATATATACAAAAGATGCTCAAGTATACAACAAGGGCATTTGCTCAACCATGTTTTTAGCAGCTTTTTTTTTAAATAGCCAGAACCTGGAAACAACCCAGATGTCCCTCAGTTGAGGAATTGATACAGCAATAGTTGTACACTTACACAATGAAATACTACCCAGCAATTAAAACAAGGAAGTAAGGAAATTATGAAATATTCAGGGCAATGGAAGGATCTAGAAAAGATCATCCTGAGTGAGTTTTCCCAGAAGCAGAGAGACATGGTATATACTCACTTATAAGTAGATATTAGTCATGTAATGCAGGATAATCATACTAAAATGAGTACACCTAGCAAAGCTAATCAGGAAGAGAGACCTTGGGTAAGATGCTCAATCTTCATTCAGAAAGGCAAATGGGACAGACATCAGAAAAGGGAGAAAACAGGTAAGTAGAAAGGAATCTACTCCAGAGGGTCTCTGAAAGACTCTACCCAGAAGGGTATCAAAATATATGCTGAGACTCAGCCAAATTTGGGCAGAGTGCATGGAATCTTATGAAAGAAGGAGGAGATAGAAAGACCTGGAGGGGACAGGAGCTCCACAAGGAGAGCAACAAAACCAAAAAACCTGGGCACAGGGGTCTTTTGTGAGATTGATACTCCAAACAAGGACCATGCATGGAGATAACCTTGAACCCCTGCACAGATGTAGTCCATGGCAGCTCAGTGTCTAAGTGGGTTCTCTAGTAATGGAAACAGGTGCTGTCTCTGACATGAACTCGGAGGCTGGCTCATGGATCATTCCACCTGAGGGCAGAGCAGCCTTACCAGTCCACAGAGGAAGACAGTCCTGACTAGACCTGATAGACAAGGGTCAGATGGAAGGGGAGGAGAAACTCCCCTTTGATTGAACTGGGGGAGGTGCACAGAGGAGGAAGAGAGAGGGAGGGTGGGATTGGGAGGGGATGGAAGAGGGGGCTACAGCTGGGAAACAAATTAAATAAACTGTAATTAATAAAAATATAATTAAAGTTATAATAAACACACAAAACACATGGCAGTGTTGGTCTACAGAAAAGAGTTCATGAAAAATCTATTCTTTTCTGATTTCATTTCTCCAGATTTAGACCCCTCTTTCAATTTCCTGAAGTTGTGGGGAGGATACATGTTAGTTTTTGCTGGGTTTGCTTTGCTTTGAGATTAAAGTTCTTCTGATATCAGACTTAAGTTAATGTCTGCCATGACAACCACAGAGTGAATTCTTGGCTGCTCTTTGAATCTTAGTTTGTTGTTTATTTAAGAAACGATAGTGCAAATGTCTGAAGCCCTGTTCTCTGCCTTCATGATAAGAGTGGCTTTTAAAATATGTATTATTGAACACATTTAACCTCAATTCTCTTTTTTCCTCTCCACCCTTTCTTTCTTTTATGGTATGATTGATTACTCTGTTTCTTTTGTTGTGTTGTGATGTGTTTGAACATATCTTATCATTCCCTAAGAGTGTTAATCTGGTATAGCTCTACCTATGTTTCTACAGAAGTCAATTGATTTCAATATGTCTTGGATTTTAACCCAGGTCTACTATTAGATCACCTAATACTTTCCTGTTTGAGAGCTGTAAGGCAATCTTTTTCAGTGATTGGTCACATTCCCTGTAATAGTATTTTTGACTGTTGATTGACAGCAGCTACACTCACAGACACTGCACAGACATTTGCTTTTGTATCTGCTGACTGCTTTGCATGGGCCCCTACAGCACAGCCCAGATGCTGAGAATATATAAACCAGCCTCTACAGTGAGAACTGAAATGCACCAGACAGCAGGGGAAGCAAGATGAAGTCACAGACCCAGGTCCTCATATCCCTGCTGCTTTGGGTGTCTGGTGAGAAACTCAAAACCTTATAATCTTTGCAGAATAACTTCATTTTAGATGAAAAAAAATTAGGCTGTGCTAGACTCATTATTTCTTACATAATAATACTTTGACAACATGATAGTACAAAGATGTTAAATGGCAAATTTCAACTGTTTTTACAGTCTGTGTTTGTGTCTATATGGATGTTTATTGTGTAACACTGATTGCAGGTGCCTGTGCAGACATCGTGATGACTCAGTCTCCATCCTCCCTGGCTGTGTCAGCAGGAGAGAAAGTCTCCATTAGCTGCAGGTCCAGTCAGAGCCTTTTATACAGCAAAGACCAAAAGAACTATTTGTCCTGGTACCAGCAGAAACCAGGGCAGTCCCCTAAGCTGCTGGTCTACTTGGCATCCACTAGGTACACTGGGATCCCTGATCGCTTCACAGGGAGTGGATCTGGGACAGATTT
>NW_026589857.1:0-4074 GCF_907164565.1 Psammomys obesus | reverse complement strand
ACTTTCCAAGCAAATGGACCCAAGAAACAAGCAGGAGTAGCCATTCTGTTAATCTGTGTCTTTTTACTGGAGAGTTGAGTCCATTGATTTTGAGAGAGATTAATGACCAGTGGCTGTTATATCCTTTGATTTTGATGTTGGCTGTATTCATAAGGTTGTGTGCTTGGTTGCTTTTTGTTTTACTGTAGTAAGGTTAATTATTTCCTGTGTTTTCTTGACAGAAGCTAATTTTCTTGGGTTGTATTTTCCCTTTCTGTAATGCTGGATTTGTGTGTAGGTATTGTTGAAATTTGTTTTTGTCATTGAATATCTTGTTTTCTCCGTCTATGAGGACTGAGAGTTTTGCAGGGTATAGTAGCCTGGGCTGACATCTGTGTTCTCTTAGGGTCTGCATGATATCTGTCCAGGCCCTTCTGGCTTTCATAGTTTCTGTTGAAAAGTCAGGTGTGATTCTAATGGGTTTGCCATTATATGTTACTTGGCTTTTTTCCCTTGCAGCTTTTAGTATTTTTTCTTTGTTCTGTATACTTACTGTTTTGATTATTATGTGGTGGGAGGATTTTCTTTTCTGGTCAAATTTGTTGGGTGTTCTGTAGGCCTCATGTATCCTTATTGGCTTCTCCTTTAACTTGGGGAAATTTACTTCAATGATTTTGTTGAAAATATTTTCTGGGCTTTGGAGAAGGGAGTCTTCTTTTTCCTCCATTCCTATTATTCTTAGGTTTTGTCTTTTCATATTGTCTTGGATTTCTTGGACAGTCTGTGTCAGGAATTTTTTGGATTTAACATTTTCTTTGACAGATACATCGATTTCTTCCATTGTATCTTCTACACCTGAGATTCTTTCTTCCATTTCTTGTAGTCTGTTGGTCATGCTTACCTCTGTAGTTCCTGTTTTCTTCCCTAAATTTTTCCTCTCCATTATTTACTCCATTTGTGTTTTCTTTAATTTTTCCAGTTCTATCTTCAGGTCTTGAGTTGTTTTGTTTACTTCCTTCACCTGTCTGATTGTATTTTCCTCTTTTTCTTTTAGTTCCTTCAACTCTGTTCCTTTTATTTCTTTCAGTGATTTAATTATTTCTTCTCTGAAGGCCACAAGCTGTTTGGCTGCATCTTCCCATATTTCTTCATGGATGGCCATAATCTGCTTGCCTTTAACTTCCTCCATTTCTTTACAGATAGCCATGATCTGTTTGTTTTTATCTTCCTCTAATTCTTTATGTATTTTATTTGTTTCCTCGATTATCCTCTTTATCAGCATAGATGTAAGATCATCTTCTTGATTTTCTATTATGCTGCGTTGTCCAGGGCTGTTCGCCCCTGGATGGCTGGGTTCTGGAGATGCCATATTGCTCTGTCTTTTGTTGGTTGAGCTTTTACGCTGACCTCTACCCATTGGGCTGATTTAGGTGTTGGCTGTTAGTTTCTGTGCTTCCTGGAGTCCTGAGGTAGGGAGAATCCCCTTGGCCGGAAGATGATTTTTCCTGAAGGAGTCCTCCTCTGCTTTTTGGTGATGGTCATTGTATGGCCAGTGTTTTTCAGTAGTTGCCACTGCTCACCTCAGGCATATAGCCTTGAATAGTAGCTGTGGTCTTTGTTAGGCAGGGGGGGATCTCCTCTTACCCATAGAAGTTCTCAAGACAGCTGCCCCACTGCTGGGTTTCTTGTTATAAATTTAGTGTGCTACTGCTCACTAAATTTCCAGGTACAGTCCTCTTGAAGAACCTGCTGATTCCCTAGCTGTGGGGTTTTCTCCCAACAGGGAAACTCAGTCTGTTATCCTGGGGCGCACAGTTCTGTCCGGGAAAGTGAGAGGTGCACTCAGCAAGTCTCTGGGCCAGAGGCCGAGTGCTCCGCTCTGGGCCTGGAGAATGTGCACCTAGGTTGAGTTGGCGCCTGAGGGCGCTGCTCTGGTATGGAGGCTGGGTGCCTTACTCTGGACCAGAAGCTATGTGTCCCTGTCTGGGATGGCGGCTGCAGGCACTGCTCTGTTCCAGAGGCTGTGGGTACAGCCCTCTTGAAGGACCAGGGATTCCCACAGTTTTGACAGTCTAGCTAGGGATAACTGGTTGATCCTTGGCACAGTATCTGAGGGCTGCTGTAATGGCTCTCTGGTTTTTGTAGGTCTGAGGATGCAGCTGTGTGTCCCATTGCCCTAGGGGAACTCAATAATGGTGGCAGAGCACAGCGCTCCTGCCTGCATTAGAGCCTAGAGTCTGCGTGAATCCAGGAATTCTTTTGGTGCTGGGTGTCCTAAGCGTTAAAGCTGATGATCCCCTCCGCTGGGGGTTTCCTCCTGCCAGAGACACCCAATCTTTGCTTTGGGGACCACTGTTCTGTCTGGGGTGGCAGGTAGAACCCACAGGCACAGATGCACGCTTGTGGCTCCGCCTTTCTGGCCGTTTGGAGCCTTGGCGGCTGCCTAAACTGGGTAATTTTCCCTAGACCTTTTCGGGGTGGGGGTGTCGGCTGAGTGCTCTGAGATCAGAGCAGCCGTTTCCCTCCCTGTGGGTTTGCACCTGCCCGTGAAACGCAGTCTCTGGTGCCCTGGTGCCCTGGTGCCCTGGTGCCCACAGTTCTATCTGAGGCGGTGAATCAGGCGCACAGGCAGGGCTCCGTGGAAGCGCCTGGGTCCCGGCTCTGGCTCCAGGCTGGCTCCTGGGGCGCCCGCGGAACCCGAGTGTTTTCCAGGGGATGTCTGGGTGACCTAAGGTCGGTCCCAGTCGTTTCCTGCTCCGTGCGGTTATCTCTCGACTGGGAAATCCAGTCTATGGTGTTGTGGGCCCACAGTTCAGTCTGGGACAGTGACCAGATCATGATGGTGTGTAGCTCTGTGCTGGCAACCAAGCGCCTGGCGGAACCAGGATCTCTTCCACGGTTTAGCTGGGTGAGTTAAAGTTGAGTGAATCCCCTACCATGGGGTATCCTCTCACTTGTGAATCACAATCACTTGTGTTTTATGGCCGCGAGTTCTGATTGCTGGTCACTGTGCCAATCCTGCTGTGCTGCACCTCAGAATGAGAGTCCTCCTGGCGCAGCCATCTTGCCCCGCCCAAAATACTGTTTTTTAGAATCTCAGGTCCTTCTGCTTCTCTAGTATGAAGCTCGTTGTAATTTGATTTGACCAGTCACTGTGTTTCTGGTTAGATGCCTAATCCTGGATATGAGCGGGATCAGGAGCAGAAAAGCTAGTAAGACCCGGCGCTTGCCACAGGGAAAGACATTTAGTAGCAACATTGGACATAGCCAAGAAAATATTTTCACCGTTTTCTATATCGGTAAAGTTACACTAACTAAAAAGTTTTCATTAACAATATTACATAAATATAAACATAAGGAATTTATGTTATGTATTTAGGAAAACTTAAACAGGTTATCTAGTTCAAATTTAAACAATAAAGGACAACGAACACCATTCACTCTCTACTGCTGGCCTGGGGGGAGGGTATCACATCTTGGTCAAATTCTTTAAGCCTGCTGCCATTACACTTTTAAATGCATGTGCTAACTACTCCCAGTTGATTGGTTTTTAAAGTAACTAAGGTATATGTTTAGATTGACTAGCATAATATATAACAAAATTGTAAGCATATGATGAAGTCAGTTTAATACAAAGAAGAAATTTTTAATGATGTGCTGAAACTATAAGTTCTTTAAAGAGAAGTATCAGTGAATAGAGTAAATAACCTTTGACTTTGTGTGTGTGTTGAATTTCAGATGTACTGGTGAAGAGTTCTTGACAAAGCAGGGCATTGAGCTCTCATCGTGGGGCTTCTGGAAGAATCACGTGGCCTTAGCTTCTATAATGAGTATCCTCCTCACTTGTGCTTATGTGCGACTACACCACAGGAAACTGGAAGTTCTCAGGTCCTGGGTGAGAAAGTCTCTATAGTCATTTAAATAGATGTGGTCCCAAACTGTCTTCTGAATGTTTGTAATTATACTCATGGACAACTGCTACAGCCAGCATCACCCAGAGAAGATTCCATCACTGTGAACAGTGGTGAATGCAGAGACACATGGCTGCTCCCAGTACCATGACTAAGTGATACTTGAGGGCTTAGCCCCAAACAG
>NW_026589856.1:0-16407 GCF_907164565.1 Psammomys obesus | reverse complement strand
ATAAAAGCACTCACAGAATCCCTAAATCAAATGGACCTAATAGACGTCTACAGATCTTTTCACCCAAACTCAAAAGAGTACACCTTCTTTTCAGCACCGCATGGAACCTTCACCAAAATAGACCATATAGTTGGTCACAAAGCAAGCCTCAACAGATACAAAAGGATTGAAATAATCCCTTGTATACTACCTGACCACCATGGACTAAAGCTGGACATCAACAACAACAGAAACAACAAAAAGCCGACACACACATGGAAACTGAACAACTTACTACTCAATGACAGCTGGGTTAAGGAAGAAATAAAGAAAGAAATTAAAGACTTCCTAGAATTCAATGAAAATGAAGGCACAACATACCCACATTTATGGGACACATTGAAAGCAGTGCTCAGAGGAAAATTTATAGCACTAAGTGCCTACAAGAAGAAATCTGTAACATCACATACAAACAACTTAATGGCCCAACTGAAAAACCTAGAAAAAAAAGAAGCAGATACACCCAAGAGGAGCAGACGGCTGGAAATAATCAAACTAAGGGCAGAAATCAATCAATTAGAAACAAATAAAATTATCCAAAGAATCAATGAAACAAAAAGCTGGTTCTTTGAGAAAATCAACAAGATAGACAAACCCTTAGCCAAACTAACTAAAAAGCAGAGAGAAACCATACAAATCAGCAAAATCAGAAAGGAAAATGGGGACATAACTACAGACACTGAGGAAATCCAAACGATTATTAGGTCATACTACAAAAGCCTATATGGCACAAAATTTGAAAATCTAAAAGAAATGGATAACTTTCTTGACAGATTCCATCTACCAAAATTAAGTCAAGATCAGGTAGAAAGACTGAATAGCCCTATATCTCCCAAGGAAATTGAAGCAGTCATTAACAGTCTCCCCTCCAAAAAAAGCCCTGGACCAGATGGCTTCAGCGCAGAATTCTACAAGACCTTCAAAGAAGTACTAACACCAATTCTCCTCAAACTATTCCACAAAATAGAAATAGAAGGAACACTACCAAACTCATTCTATGAAGCCATAGTCACTTTGATACCTAAACCACACAAAGATCCAACAAAAAAAGAGAACTTCAGACCTATCTCTCTTATGAACATTGATGCAAAAATACTCAATAAAATACTTGCAAACCGAATCCAAGAACACATCAAAGATATCATCCACCATGACCAAGTAGGCTTCATCCCAGGAATGCAAGGGTGGTTCAACATATGGAAATCCATCAATGTAATCCACCACATAAACAAAATGAAGGAGAAAAACCACATGATCATCTCCTTAGATGCTTAAAAGCATTTGACAAAGTCCAACACCCATTTATGTTTAAAGTCTTGGAGAGATCAGGGATACAAGGCACATACCTAAAGATAGTAAAGGCAATATACAGCAAGCCTATAGCCAACATCAAACTCAATGGAGAGAAACTTAAATCAATCCCACTGAAATCAGGGACAAGAAAAGGCTGCCCACTCTCTCCCTACCTCTTCAACATAGTACTTGAAGTCCTAGCCAGAGCAATAAGACAACTAAAGGAGATCAAGGGGATACAAATCGGAAAGGAAGAGGTCAAAGTGTCACTATTTGCAGATGATACGATAGTATACATGAGCGACCCCAAAGATTCAACCAGAGAACTTCTTCAGCTGATAAACACCTTCAGCAAAGTGGCAGGATACAAAATCAACTCAAAAAAATCAGAAGCCCTCTTGTATACCAAAGACAAAAAGGCTGAGAAAGAAATTAGGGAAACAACACCCTTCACAATAGCCACAAGTAACATAAAGTACCTTGGTGTGACTCTAACCAAGCAAGTGAAAGACCTGTTTGAGAAAAACTTCAAGTCTCTGAAGAAAGAAATTGAAGAAGATCTCAGAAGATGGAAAGATCTCCCATGCTCATGGATTGGTAGGATTAACATTGTGAAAATGGCCATCCTGCCAAAAGCAATCTACAGATTCAATGCAATTCCCATCAAAATACCAACTCAATTCTTTACAGACCTTGAAAAAAAGATTCTCAGCTTCATATGGAGAAACAAAAAACCGAGAATCTCCAAAACGATCCTGTACAACAACAGATCATCTGGAGGTATCTCCATTCCCGATCTCAAGCTGTACTACAGGGCAACAGTAATAAAAACTGCATGGTACTGGCATAGAAACAGAAAGGAGGATCAATGGAACCGCATAGAAGACCCAGAAATAAACCCACACACCTATGAATACTCAATATTTGACAAAGAAGCCAAATCCATTCAATGGAAAAAAGACAGCATCTTCAACAAATGGTGCTGGACCAACTGGATGTCTACATGCAGAAAAATGAAAATAGATCCATATTTATCAACCTGCACAAAACTAAAGTCCAAGTGGATCAAAAACCTCAACATAAAACCAGATACTCTAAATCAGTTGGAAAAAAAAGTGGGGAACAGCCTAGAACTAATTGGCACAGGAGACAACTTCCTGAACAGAACACCAACAGCACAGGCTCTAAGAGCAACAATCAATAAATGGGACCTCATGAAATTGAAAAGCTTCTGTAAAGCAAAGGACACTGTCATCAAAACAAAACGACTGCCTACAGATTGGGAAAGAATTTTCACCAACCCTTTATCTGACAGAGGGCTAATATCCAGTATATATAAAGAACTAAAGAAGCAGAAAAGCAACAAACTAAGTTATCCAATTAAAAAATGGGGAACAGAGCTAAACAGAGAATTCTCAAAAGAGGAACATCGAATGGCAGAGAAACACTTAAAGAAATGCTCAACCTCATTAGCCATTAGGGAAATGCAAATCAAAACAACCCTGAGATTTCACCTTACACCCATCAGAATGGCCAAGATGAAAAACTCAAGTGATAACACATGCTGGAGAGGTTGTGGAGAAAAGGGAACCCTCCTCCACTGCTGGTGGGAATGTAAACTGGTTCAACCACTTTGGAAGTCAATCTGGCGCTTTCTCAGACAACTAGGAGTAGTGCTACCTCAAGACCCAGCTATACCACTCCTAGGTATATACCCAAAATTTGCTCAAGTACACAACAAGGACATTTGTTCAACCATGTTCGTAGTAGCTTTATTTGTAATAGCCAGAACTTGGAAACAACCCAGATGTCCATCAACAGAGGAATGGATACAGAAATTGTGGTACTTTTACACAATGGAATACTACTCAGCAATCAAAAAGGAGGAAATCATGAAATTTGCAGGCAAGTGGTGGGATCTAGAAAAGATCATTCTGAGTGAAGTATCCCGGAAGGAGAAAGACAAACATGGTATATACTCGCTTATATAGACCTACAAGATATGATAAACATAATGAAATCTACACACCTAAAGAAGATAATCAAGAAAGTGGACACAGGCAAAGGTGATTAATCCTCATTTAGAAAGACAAATGGGATGTGCATTGAATGTATGACAGGAGTCTACCACAAAAGATATCTGAAAGACTCTACCCAGCAGTGTTTTAAAGCAGACACTAAGACTCATAACCAAACCCTCGGCAGAGTGCGGGGAATCATATGAAAGAAGGGGAGTTAGTATGATATGGAAAGAATAGGAGCTCTACAAGAACCAAATATATCCGGGCACAGGGTCTTTTCTGAGACTGACACTCAACCAAGGACCATCTATGGATATAACCTAGAACTTCTGCTCGGATGTGGCCCGTGGTAGCTCAGTAACCAAGTAGTTTTCCAAAGTTAGGGGAACACAGACTATTTCTAACAGGATCTCAAGGGCAGACTCTTTGACCTCCCCCCCCCAGGGGAGGAACAGTCCTGTTAGGCCACAGAGGAGGACTTTGCAGCCAGCCCTGAAGATACCTGAGAAAACAGGATCAAATGAAAGCGGAGGAGGTCCTCCCCTATCAGTGGACTTGGAAAGGGGCAGGGAGGAGACCAGGGAAGGAGTGTGGGGTTGGGGAGGGAATGAGGGAGTGGGATACAGCTGGGACACAGAGTTAACAAAATGTAACTAAAAAGAAAAATAAAATTAAAAAAAAAATAAAATAAAATAAAAAGAAGAAGAAATTTGAAACATCTCATTCAAGCAACTTAATAGCTCACCTAAAAGCCCTAGAAAAAAAGAAGCAGACTCATATAAGAGGAGTAGATAAATGGAAATAATCAAACGCAGGGCTGAAATCAATCAATTAGAAACAAAGAAAACAATTCAAAGAATCAATGAAACCAAGAGCTGGTTCTTTGAGAATATCAACAAGATAGACACACCCTTAGCCAAATTAACTAAAAAGCAGAGATATACTATCCAAATTAACAAAATCAGAAATGAAAAGTGGGACATAAGAACAGACACTGAGGAAATCCAAACAATCATTAAGACTTACTTTAAAAATATATATGCCACAAAATTTGAAAATCTAAATAAAATGGACAATTTTCTTGATTGATTCCACTTACCAAAGCTGAATCAAGACCAGGTAAGTCAATTAAATAATCCTATATCCCCTAAAGAAATAGAAGCGGTCACCAAAAGTCTCCCATGGAAAAAAAAAATAGCCCAGGGCCAGATGGTTTCAGCACAAAATTCTACCATACCTTCAAAGAAGAGCTAACACAAATAATCTACAAACTATGCCACAATATAGAAACAGAAGGAACACTACCAAACTCATTCTGTGAAACCACACTCACCTTAGTACCTAAACCTCACAAAGCCCCAACAAAGAATGAGTATTTTAGGCCAATCTCCTGGATGAACATCGATGCAAATTACTCAACAAAATACTTGTAAACCGAATAAAAGAACACATCGAATATATTAGATGACCAAATAGGCTTCATCCCAAGTATTCAGTGGTGGTTCAATATATGGAAATCCATCAATGTGTTCCACCATATTAACAAATGAAAGGAAAAAAAACCCCACATGATCATCTCCTTAGATGTTGAAAAAGCATTTGACAAAATACAACATGTATTCATTTTTAAAGTCTTGGAGAGATCAAGGATACAAGGCACATACCGAAACACATTAAAGACAATATACAGCAAGCCTATAGCTAACATCACAGTAAATAAAGAGAAACTTAAATCCCACTGAAATCAAGGACAAGGCAATTCTGCCCACTCTCTCCATATCTCTTTAACATAGTTCTTGAAGTCCTTGCTAGAAAAATAAGACAATTAAAGGAGATCAAGGGGATTCAAATTGGAAAGGAAGAAGTCAAAGTATTTCCAGATGATATGAGAGTATACCTGAGTGACCCCAAAAATTCTACCAGGAAACTCCTACAGCTGATTACCACCTTCAGCAAAGTGGCTGGATACAAAATTAACTAAAAAAAAAAACAAAACAAAACTCAGTAGCCCTCTTGTATACAAGAGACAAAAGGGCTGAGAAAGGAATTAGGGAAACAACACCCTTCACAATAGCCACAAAGGACATAAAGTACCTTGGTGTGAACCTAACCAAGAAAGTCAAAGACTTGTATGAAAAATAATTTCCAGTCTCTGAAGAAATAATTAGAAGGAGATATCAGAAGATGGAAAGATCTCCCATGGCTCACTTTCTTTTTGCTTCCTGACTGTAGCAGGCATTTCAATAAGTAACTAAATTACCATATTGTACCCTGCTACATAGCAGCTGTCAAAACACTCTGACTTGATTTAGTTAATTGTATATTTATAAAAAGCTTGACCTATTCTTTTTTTTTTCTCAGAAATCTTTAGTTAAATCATTAATCTATCTGTGTGACTTTGCTTTTTGGGACATGATCACTATTGTTATGCACTGTGATTGCATTGCCCAGTGAGGAATTAGAAACCTCCTAAGGATATTCATACAGGGCAAAAAAAAAGCAGGGTGACTAAGGCAGCAATAAATACAGTAAGAGCTAGCAGCAGCAAGAGGTCTTCAGGAAACAGGACCCTCTGTGATTGGCTTTTTTGTTGTTTTTTAATGGACTTATTGTTTATTTATTTTATTATTTATTCATTAAATTTTATTCACTTTGTATCCCAGCTGTAGCCCCCTCCTTCATCCCCTCCCAACCCCACCATCCCTCTCTCATCTCCTCCCATGCCCCTTGCACAAGTCCACTGATAGAGGAGTTCTCTTCTCCTTCCCTGTGACCCTAGCCTATCAGGTCTCATCAGAACTGGCTGCTTTGTCTTCCTCTATGGCCAGGTAAGGTTGCTCCCTCCTTAGGTGGAGGTGTTCAAAGAGCCAGCCAGTGACTTCATGTCACAGACAATCCCTGTTCCCATAAATAAGGAACCCACTTGGACACTGAGCTGCCATAAGATATATATGTGCAGGGGTTCTAGGTTTTCTCCATGCATGGTTCTTGGTTGGAGTATCAGTCTCAGAAAATACCCCTGGGTCCTGATTTTCTTGTTCTTTTGCTCTCCTTGTTGAGCTCCTGTCTTCTCCACATTTTTCTGTCTCCCTCTTCTTGCATAAGATTTCCTGCACTCTGCCCAAAGTTTGGCTATGAGCATCAGCATCTGCTTTGATACACTACTAGGTAGAGTCTTTCAAAGAGCCTCTCTGTTTGTTTGTTGTCCTGTTCCCTGTTTTCCCTTTCTTCTAATGTCCATCCTGTTTATCTTTCTGAGTGAAGATGGATCAACTTCCCTAGCTTCCTCCTTCTTGTTTAGTTATTTTTTTTTGGAGTACAGATTTTACTATGATTATCCTATATTATAAGTCAAATATCCACTTATAAGTGAGTATATACTATGTATGTCTTTCTACTTTGGGATACCTCACTCAGGATAATCTTTCCTAGATCCCACCATTTGCCTGCAATTTCATGATGTTCTTGTTTTTAATTGCTGAGTAGTATTCCATTGTGTAAATGTACCACAATTCAGTTGAGGGACATCTGGGTTTTTTTCCAGTTTCTGCCAATTATGAATAAAGTTGCTATGAACACGGTTTAACAAATGTCCTTGTTATAGACTTGAGCATATTTTGGGTATATTTCTAGGACTGGCATAGCCGGATCTTGAGGAAAAACTATTCCTAATTGTCTAAGAAAGCGCCAGATTGATTTCCAAAGTGGTAGTACAAGTTTACATTCTCACCAGCAATGGAGGAGTGTTCCCCTTTCTTCCCGTTCTCTCCAGCATGTATTGTCACTTGATTTTTTGATCTTAATGATACTGATAGGTGTAAGGTGAAATCTCAAGGTCATTTTGATTTGCATTTTCCTGATGACTGAGCTTCACATATTTATTGGTTACTTTTGCAATACCATGACTAAAAATTCTGGCAGAAATGTATTAAAGGCAAAAACCTCAGTTTGATTCATGAATTTAGATGTTCAGTCAATCATACTGGAAAGAATATGTCAGCAATTAGATGGGCAGATGCTGGTGGCAAAGGATTTTCAGATTATGGGGCCCAGGATGCATGACTATAATCAAGGGCTAGACCTTGAGTGACCTATTTGACTGGAAGACATTATCTCTTGAAGGATTATTACCCTCCAAAATATCAGTGTTTCATAGTGAACCTAGTAGGTGTAAATCTTAATATCATCCTCAACAAAATTCCAGGCATAAAGACATAGTGTACCATGTTTTGCTTTAAATAGTGTGCCTTCTTAGCCATTCAGATGGGTGTAAGGTGAAATCTCAGGGTCATTTTCATTTGCATCTCCCTGATGACTAACGATGTTAAACAATTAATTGTTTCTCTGCCATTTGATATTCCTCTTTTTTCTTTAGTTCTATACCCCCTTTTTAAATTCAGTTACTTAATTTGTTGCTTTTTAACTTCTTGAGTTCTTTGTATATTCTGGAAATAGCCCTCTGGATATTAGATATAGGGTTGGTGAAGATCCTTTCCCAGTCTGTGGGCTGTCGTTTTGTTCTGATGACAGTGTCTTTTGCTTTACAGAAACTCTTTACTTTCATTAGATCCTATTTATTGATATTCATCTTAGAGCCTTGAATAAACCCACACACCTACGGATACTTACTACTTTTGACAAAGAAACTAAAACCATGCAATGGAGAAAAGACAGCACCTTCAACAAATAGTGCTGGTCTAACTGGATGTCTACATGTAGAAAAATGCAAATAGATCTATATTTATCAACCTTCGCAAAACTAAAGTCCAATTGGATTAACAACCTCAACATAAAACCAGACACACTAAATCTGTTAGAATAAAATGTGGGGAAGAGCCTTGAACTCATTGGCACAAAGGGCAACTTCTTTAACAGAATGCCAACAACACAGGATTTTCTTCTTAAGTTATACTTATTGTGGCTTTGCAGTCTGCTGAGTTGTTTTCTTCAGGCCACCATACTGACTAAAGCTCTTCCTGCTGCAAGGCTATCACCATGTTTTTTTTCCAGTTTGTAAAAGGTTTGAAAATGTGAGCAGAATAAAGCAGAATTTTATGTATTTTAGTTTTTAGACGTCCAAATGCATACACATTAGCTCCAAATTAAAATTTTGTTCAGTGATATAATAAACCCTTTATCTCAAAAGTATCCACATCGGTAAATAGCATGTAATTCTGAAACTGAGGTGCCTTCTTCCAGAAGTAGTTTAATATTACATTAGAATTCGTTGGACAAACTATTTTTATAGTGACTGTAAAACTTATTCAAGTGATACTTTATCACTAACAGAAAATGCTTGTTAGGATCTTGTGGTCTTTCTCTCTCTTTTTCGAACTTCTAACCTTACGCACATAATCAATGTCCATCATCAACAAAATAAAGATATAATCGGCAGGGATGTTGTACTCCACTCCACTAGGTCCAATGTAAACTTGGGAAGCTTCTATGAATATTGGTGTGGTGGTTCCTCAAGAAAACAAACCTTGAGCTACAAGATGGTACTAAGCCCAACTGTCATAGTAAAATAGCCTTTGAGCCTTTTCACAGTTGAATGTGTAAAGAAAACATGGTGAATTTACACACAAATGAGATAGAAACATATACAAATATAAGTAGATACATACATAGATACATAGTGTCTTAAGTTTTTATTGCTTGGAAGAAATACCATCACCATGGCAACAGTTATAAAGGAAAACAATTAATAGTTTAGAGCTTTGGTCTTTTATCATCATGGTTGGAAGCATGGTGGCAAGCAGGCAGACATGGTACTGCAAAGATAGCTGAGACTTCTACATCTGGATCTGAAATATTTTCTCTAATCTGTTTATCTACTTGAACACCAGACTGAGATCCATTTCACTTCCTGGTGCCTCAATCTGTACATTTTGTATTTGTTTCTTGCTTAACTTACACCTTTTTATTATAAATCTGGATAAGAGTGAACACTAATAACCACATGACAGAGTCAATACGAGGCTGTTTTGAGATTTCCTCTGCCAATACAACTAATCCAACACTCTTCAATTTAGCCTCAGTAAAGTTTTTTTCTTTTTTGGAAAGGACAAAAAAGCATGCATATTCTTAGTGGACATCTCATAATAATGATTTCTACACCACATACAAATATTCTCCTCTGAAACATTTGAGCTCAATATCAACAGTTCAGTCTACCCTCGGCACCACTGTCTTCCATTATCCTACTTCTTTGGCCCACTAAGCATCACTTAAAGCATTCAGCTACATTCCTGATCCAAAGTAACAGAATTCAAATTTCTCAAAACAAAAGATTGATCTGGTCTATCACAGCAATATCCTAATCCCTGGCAACAACTTATGTCTCTGTGTTGGCCAGATAGGTGAGTTCAAGGAGATGTAGTAGGTATCGCCAACCATTCATTTTTAAGTCCTCGATTGTGTTACTAATTTCTGCAATTCATCAATGGATCAATACTGGGTTTTGTAGTATGATTTACTTTGTGTGCCTGGACCTTTAAAGGATCCCCAGTTGCTAGCCAACTGGCCAACTAGCTCTTTTTAATGTTTAACCAATGGAGCTGCCTGATCTTATGACCTTCAGGGTTGGTTGCCTTTTGCACTTCTGAGAACAGGAGAGGGAATAAACAGAGAGAATGGAATTTTACGTAAGAAGTGGGAAATAGTAAGAGCTGGAGAGGACAGGAACTCCACAAGGAGAGCAACATAACAAGAAAATTTGAACACAGGGAACTTCCCAGAGACTCATACTCCAACCAAGGACTATTCATGGAGATAACCTAGAACCCTGACAATGCAGCCACGTCCGATGAGAACTGATAGACTAAGATCAGAAAGAAGGAGAGGAGGACCTCCCCTATCAGTGGATTTGGGGAAGGACATGCAAGCAGAAAGGGGGGAAGGGGGACTGGGAAGGCAGGAGGGAGTGGCTTATGGGGAAATACATAATGAATAAAGTGTAATTAATAAAAGTTAAATAAAAAATTAAAAAAGGACTTTAACAGTATCAAAACAGGGGAGGGGCCAAGATGGCGGCACCAGGAGAACACCGTGTCTGAGAAGCGGGACAACACACTCCATGCAGTGACCAGGAGACTGAACTCTGGGCCCTAACACAACAGCGATCAATCCTGTTTCCCAGGTGAGGGGAGGCTCCCACGGCATGGGAAGCAGTTGGGTCCACTCTCGGCTGCCCAGCCAGCACCCGGAAGAGAACCCGGCAACTCGGGCTTTGGGTCTCTGGGCTGGTGCCACAAGCCTGCTTGTCACGATCAATTTCCCAGGCTGATTGGTGGGCACAAGGGGACCTAAGGCAGGGAGTTCCAGTCGCAAAAAAACCTCACGGGGAAGGAAAGTTGCCAGACTGCTCACGGGTCACCCAGTCTTTCCCTGGAAGGTCTCTCCGACCACGGGTACCTGCCGCCATCACAACTGAGCTCCCGTGCCGAGCACTGATTGCAGCTGCGCGCCCAGCTCAAGATCCCTACTCCCTCTTTGGAGGAGGCAGGAGGTGTCCAGCAGAATCTGCCACAGACCACATTGTCTGTACCCCAACTTGAGATCGGGGCTGAGAAAACCAAATCTTTTCGGGCACTCCCCCAAACACCACCATCACCCTGCCGCAGCGGAGCAGAAAGATAAAGAGGCACACAGCAGCAGCACTGGAGTTCCGGCACTGTGAAGCCGCTGTGCGCCTCTTTATATTTCTGCTTCCGGCTTCACAGTGCCAGGACTCCAGTGCTGGAGCCACTCCTAGCAAACAAACTACAGCTCGGGATCTGGGACTGTGGTCATTCTATACATCCTGAGAATCTCCTGGCTCCAGCGCAATAAGGTCTAGCAGCAAGTTCTATTGCCAGCGCCCCCCACCCCCGGCAGAGAAACGCCATCGGCTCAGGGCTCAGGATCCGACTGAGAATCCCCAACCCCTGCTGGCACTCCCCTGAGAGCACCTCCATAAGCTTGCCCTAGCAGAGGAGAAGGTCAGAGGGGAAGGACAGAGAGGCAGCCTGCCAAGGACACAGCACCCTCTCTCCAGTGGCCCCTAGCAGAGAAACCCAAGCTCTGGATCTGAGGACACTCAACCCTACCCAGTACTTTCTTGGGATCAGCAAACATAGATTCTACCGCTAGGCTGCTTCTGGCAGAGAGATCTGGGCCCGGGATCTGGGATTGAGTACACTCACGCTAACTTTTTCCCGTGCCACCCAGGGACCAGTCAACATAACCCCTCCTGGCAGAGGGAAAGGACAAAGAGGCAGCACACAGGAAAGGTGGACACCTAGTCCTGCGGCCACAGTGTCACAGAGAGGACTGTTAGCCTACCTGTGCACTTCCGCAGCAGGACCAAAACAGAGAGTAGTGAGCAAGGGGAACCCCTGTGCATTCCAACTGGTCCTGCAAGAGAGTGAGTGAGCCTTCTAGGGAGAGATTGCCCCAGACCCAGGGCCTATCCACAGAAGCAACCAGACAAGATCCCTGCCACCCACACTCCTAGTGTGAGCATCAGAGGGATTCTTAGGATAGCAACCCCAACATTGAAGCCTCTGCCTTGCAGGTCCACCAGGGTAATCCAGGCAAACAATCCCTGGATCTCAGTGAAAACTGCGTAATAGTGGCTTGCAGGCCACTGCAATAGTCAGAGAATCCGAGCATGCTCACTGCGCCCGCTAAAAGCGTACGCGAATAGCGCCAGCATCACATTCTTTACTTAGGCAAAACTGAAAACACAGTACACACTCCCAAAGCAGTGAACTTCTCTCATCTTCCTGAAAAAACAGTCCAGAAAACAGAAAGAGAGGATCATAGCCCGAACTACAATCTCAAGGAACAACCAGTGAGGATTATAAATAACCAGATGGCTAGAGGCAGACGTAAGAACACTCCCAACAAAAATCAGGACATAATGACCTCACCAGCAACCCCACAAAACAATGGACACTTCAATTCACTAGATACACAAGAAAACGACCTCAGAACTATGTTTCTCCAGCTATTAGAGGCCCATAGAGATGAAATGAACAAAGCCCTCAGAGAAATAACCAAAGAAATTGAGACTAACCAAGAGTAAACAAATCGAGCTCTCAGAGAAATGACCACGAAAATTGAGGCAAACAGAGAAGAAATGCACAAAGCTCTCAAAGAAATGTCCACACAAATGAAGGCAAATAAAGAAGAAATAAACAAAGCTCTCATAGAAATACAGGCAATTATACCCAAAGAAGTAGAGGCACAATTAGTGATACATAGAGAGGAAACGGACAAAAAATAGAAGCTGTCATTGAAAAGCAGGACTCCACATTCAAACAGATGAAGGAAATGGTGCAAGACATGAAAACAGAATTAGAATCAATAAAGAAAACACAAATAGAGAAAAACCAGGAGCTGGAGAACATAGAGAAAAGATCAGGCACCACAAAGGTAAGCATCACCAACAGAATACAAGAGATGGAAGAAAGAATCCCAGGAGCCGAAGATACACTTGCGGAAATTGACATGTCTCTCAAAGAAAAAATAAAATCAGAAAAGTTCCAAACACAAAACATCCAAGAAATCAAGGATACCATGAAAAGACAAAAACCTAAGAATAATAGGAGTAGAAGAAAAAGAAGACATCAGGCTCAACGGTCCAGAAAATATTTTCAAGAAAATTATAGAAGAAAACTTTCCCAACTTAAAGAAGGAGATGGCCATAAATCATACAAGAGGCCTACAGAACACCAAGTAGACTACACCAGAAAAGAAATTCTTCACGTCACATCATAGTCAAAACACTGAACCTACAAAACAAAGAAAAAATTCTAAAAGCAGCAAGGGAAAAAGGCCAAGTAACATATGAAGGTGGATCTATCAGAATCATACCAGATTTCTCAACAGAAACTATGAAAGCCAGAAGGGCCTGGACAGAAATCATACAGTCCTTAAGGGACCACAGATTCCAACCCAGACTACTATACCCAGCAAAACTTTCAATCAACATAGATGGAGAATTCAAGATATTCCAAGACAAAACCAAATTTAAACAATATCTACATAGTAACCCAGCTCTACAGAAGTTACTAGAAGGGAAACTCCAAACCAGAGAAAACAACTACATCTAAGGAAACAGAGGAAATAGATAACTACACAACAAAAAAACCAAAAGAAGACAAGCAATGAAACTCAGTGACACCACCAACACCACATCTAAAGTAAGTAACAATTGTTGGTCACTAGTTTCTATCAACATCAACGGACTCAACTCCCCAATTAAAAGACACAGACTAACAGAATGGTTGCGGAAACAGGATCCATCATTCTGTTGCATCCAAGAAACACACCTATGCAACAAAGATAAACCTCAGAGTAAAGGGCTGGAAAATGTCTTTCAAGCAAATGGTTCCAGAAAACAAGCGGGAGTAGCCATCCTAATATCTAATAAAATAGACTTTCAACCCAAGTTAATCATAAAAGATAAAGAGGGCCACTATAATCTCATCAAAGGAAAAATCCAACAAGAGGACTTCACAATTGTGAATATCTATGCCCCAAATACAAGAGCACCTACATTCATAAATGAAACAATATTAAAGCTTAAATCACACATTGATCCTAAAACCCTAATAGTGGGGGACTTCAACACTCCACTCTCACCAAGGGACAGATCAACTAGACAGAAAACAAATAGGGAAATAAAAACACTTACAGAGACGCTAAATCAAATGGACCTAATAAACGTCTACAGATCTTTTCACCCAAACTCAAAAGAGTATACCTTCTTTTCAGCACTGCATGGAACCTTCTCCAAAATAGACCATATAGTTGGTTATAAAGAAAGCCTCAACAGATAAAAAAAAGATTGAAATAATCCCTTGTATTCTATCTGACCACCATGGACTTAAGCTGGACCTCAACAACAACAGAAATAACAAACAGCCTACACGCACTTGGAAACTGAACAACCTGTTACTCAACGACAGCTGGGTTAAGGAAGAAATAAAGAAAGAAATTAAAGACTTCCTAGAATTCAATGAAAATGAAGGCACAACATACCCACATTTATGGGACACATTGAAAGCAGTGCTCAGGGGAAAATTTATAGCACTAAGTGCCTGCAAGAAGAAATTCGTAACATCACATTCAAACAACTTAATAGCCCAACTGAAAACCCTAGAAAAAAAAGAAGCAGATACACCCAAGAGGAGCAGAAGACTGGAAATAATCAAACTCAGGGCTGAAATCAATCAATTAGAAACAAATAAAACTATTCAAAGAATCAATGAAACAAAAAGCTGGTTCTTTGAGAAAATCAACAAGACAGACAAACCCTTAGCCAAACTAACTAAAAAGCAGAGAGAATCTATCCAAATCAACAAAATCAGAGATGAAAAGGGTGACATAACTACAGACACAGAGGAAATTCAAACAATCATTAGGTCATACTACAAAAGCCTATATGCCATAAAATTTGAAAATCTAAATGAAATGGTCAATTTTCTTGATAGATTCCATCTTCCAACATTAAGTCAAGATCAGGTAGAAAGACTGAACAGCCCTATATCCCCCAAGAAAATTGAAGCAGTCATTCACAGTCTCCCCTCCAAAAAAAGCCCTGGGCCAGATGGTTTCAGTGCGGAATTCTACCAGACCTTCAAAGAAGTGCTCACACCAATTCTCCTCAAACTATTCCACAAAATAGAAGCAGAAGGTACATTACCAAACTCATTCTATAAAGCAACAGTCACCCTGATACCTAAACCAAACAAAGACCCAACAAAAAAAGAGAACTTCAAACCTATCTCTCTAATGAACATTGACGCAAAAATGCTCAATAAAATACTTGCAAACCGAATCCAAGAACACATCAAAGATATCATCCACCACGACCAAGTAGGCTTCATCCCAGGCATGCAAGGGTGGTTCAACATACGGAAATCCATCAATGTAATCCACCACATAAACAAAATGAAGGAGAAAAACCACATGATCATCTCCTTAGATGCTGAAAAAAGCATTTGACAAAGTCCAACACCCATTCATGTTTAAAGTCTTGGAGAGATCAGGGATACAAGGCACATACCTAAAGATAGTAAAGGCAATATACAGCAAGCCTATACCCAACATCAAACTCAATGGAGAGAAACTTAAATCAATCCCACTGAAATCAGGGACAAGACAAGGCTGCCCACTCTCTCCCTACCTCTTCAACATAGTACTTGAAGTCCTAGCCAGAGCAATAAGACAACTAAAGGAGATCAAGGGGATACAAATCGGAAAGGAAGGGGCCAAAATGTCACTATTCGCAGATGATATGATAGTATATATGAGCAACCCCAAGAATTCAATCAGAGAATTCCTCCAGTTGATAAACACCTTCAGCAAAGTGGCAGGATACAAAATCAAATAAAAAAAATTAGAAGCCCTCCTGTATACCAAAGACAAAATGGCCGAGAAAGAAATTAGGGAAACAACACCCTTCACAATAGCCACTAACCACATAAAGTACCTTGGGGTGACACTAACCAAGCAAGTGAAAGACCTGTTTGAGAAAAACTTCAAGTCTCTGAAGAAAGAAATTGAAGACGATCTCAGAAGATGGAAAGATCTCCCGTGCTCATGGATTGGTAGGATTAACATTGTGAAAATGGTCATCCTGCCAAAAGCAATCTACAGATTCAATGCAATCCCCATCAAAATACCAACTCAATTCCATGTATGGATATAACCAACTCAATACCATGTATGGATATAACCTAGAACCCCTTCTTGGATGTAGCCCATGGTAGCTCAGTATCCAAGTGGGTACCCACCCTAGTAAGTGGAACAGGGGCTATTTCTGACATGAATTCAATGGCTGGCTCTCTGACCTCCCCCCACACATGCAAAGGAGGAGCAGCCCTGCTAGGCCACTTTGCAGCCAGGCCTGAAGATACCTGATAAGCTAGGATCAGATGAAAGGGGAGGAGGTCTTCCCCTATCAGTGCACTTGGATAGGGGTAGGGAGAAGATGAGGGAGGAAGGGTGGAATGAGGAGGAAATGAGGGAGTGGCATACAGCTGGGATACAAAGTTAATAAACT
>NW_026589855.1:31358-33154 GCF_907164565.1 Psammomys obesus | reverse complement strand
TTTTTTTTTTTTAATTTAGGAATCATGGGGGATTGTGTAATAACTGAAATTACTAGACTGTAGACCACAGATGATTTCTTAGACAGATTTTAAATGCAGTTTCTCTTTAGGTCTCTTTTTGGTCTAATCTCATATACTTCCTGGAACAGTGTAGATTCCAGGAAGTGCTGTTAAATTGGAAATCTGTTGGAGCTTGTTGGGTGAAGTTTCCAGGAAGAAGCTGTGCCTATGTTAACCATTCTGCAAGGCAGGCTGACGGATTAGAAGGCCAATGATTGTGAGAATAAGAAAATACGGCAGATCTAGAGTCAAGTTATCTTGAGTTATTTTATTCCCTCAGACATTCATTTATTGCCTATTTCTGTGTATGGTATGACTTCTGCGACTATTAGGTAAATCCCTTTGGAATGTATGAACAGACGCTAACCCAAAAGACAAAAATGTCATCAGATAGCATCTGAGGCCTGGAACAAAGGTTGACTTTCTTTTTTGTAACATGATTGTATATTATGTTTCCAGTGTATTTGAAAAGTGTCTTGATTTATAACTTCTTTTGGTTTGTTACCATAAATATATAACTATTTCAGTGTTGGAACATTGTATTTGGGGTAAAAGTAAATCTGAGTTCTTGAGCCATGGCTCAAGAACCAAGCCTGCCTACTTGCTTCAATTTTAAAGACAATTTAAAATTAATCACTTCCAAAACTCAAAGAATGTGATTGTTTTTAATGAATGAAATGCGGCAATTTTCTTAGACTGCAGAGGACTTACAGCTTAACTCTCACATGTATGGACTGGAGGGTGAAAGCTGCCACGAAGAATTACTAATGAGCAAGAAAACATGGGTTGGCACTGTCAGGTAGAAAACAGAGTGAAGGATGAAGGACTTTGTAGGTCTCTCTCAACGTGATTGCCTGTGGTGATTTATAATGCCATGGATGTGTTTTGGCCTGTAATTCTAATTACTGAAAATGGACCAGCCATCTTCAAGAATCTTTGACTGTTACATGAATATCACATTTAGTCACATGAAAAGTCCACTATTAAAAAAAAAAAAAAGTTAGCTATTGCTCATTGCTCATGGAAGACATAGGCAGGAGTGAGTTCATTTTGAGTCCAACCACCTCTCATCTCCATTACTTACACATAATTTATCAGGAGTTGTTCCCCAGCCAAGGAACGCCAGGATATCCAGAGAGCACAAGAAGCTCTGAAGGAGTTAGCATTACAGAACATCAAAATAGCCACCTACAGAATAAAACACGTCCTCTGCTCTGCCCTAAACATGCCTGACAGCTTGGTGTGGTTTGCCTTTTGTCTGTGCTCTTCTTGGTTCTTGGTGTTAGGGGTTCTACCAGTCTCAGGCCTGGGTTTTCTGTGTTGGTCCCTTGATTCATTTGCTCTTAGGCTACTCATTTTCCTTGGCGGTGTCATTTGCTTTTCTTTCAGAATGTTATGGGAAAACATAGGAGAATATGGGTGGAGGGATGAAGCATTGCACTCATTCCAGTAAGAGCAGGAGAGACTTCTCAGAGCCATACTGGGCATCAGCTCTGACCCCGAGATAGCTCTCCTGTGGCCTGATCCCGGAGATGGTGTTCAGAGTCCACATGCTGAAATGGCTTGTTATGTTTTCAAAGGTTCTGGTTCAGGTGAAGGATCCCTTTAAACAGCCTAAGTTGTCTAACTTAAGCTTAGAACTATGAGGAGCAAGGCAAGAACACAGAAATTGTAGAATTCAGGTGTCTCTCCTTCCTTCCTTCCTTCCTTCCTTCCTTCCTTCCTTCCTTCCTTCC
>NW_026589855.1:8593-31348 GCF_907164565.1 Psammomys obesus | reverse complement strand
TCCTTCCTTCCTTCCTTCCTTCCTTCCTTCCTTCCTTCCTTCCTTCCTTCCTTCCTTCCTTCCCTCCCTCCCTCCCTCTTTCCTTCCTTCCTTGCTTCCTTGCTTCCTTCCTCCTCTCCTCTCCCCTCCTCTCCCACTTTCCTGCTTTCTTTTGTCTCTGTGTGCTGTATGTGCTTTAATTTTTTTTTTTTTAAGACTAGCTATCCATGGAGCCCCAAAAAACCCCACTTCCATGCCAGCACTGGAATTGCAGCTGAAGCCCAGCTTTTTACAGAGTTCTGTGGATCTAATAGGTACTGCTGTTTTCCAGGCAAACACTTGCTGATGGTGCTGTCTCCCCAGGTGGGTCGCACCGCTTCAAGGACGCACTGAACTATGAGCAAATCCTTTTAAGGAGTCACCATCGCCAGCTTCATGGACACTATTGTGTTATTATCTCCTTGTGCTGCTTCTTGGATTCCCCTTCAGTGTTCCGCCCTAGCTTCAGCAGGGACTCATTTTCTTTAGCAAGAGGCTGTATCTAACTGTCCAGGTCTGAAGGCCGTGAAGTGGACCGGAAGCTTAAAGCACAGGCTCGTGAAACTTCCAGATGCTCAAGACTGCTTCTGGGTATGAGTTTCCTGTCTTAAACACCCCAGCTGCTTCTTGGACCCTATCCTCTGTCGTAAGGGTTGAAGGGAATGGAAGAATGAAATGGTCATTTGCCATTACCTCTAACTGTTTTCAGCCCCAGATCCTCGTGATGGCTTCAGAGGCTGAAGGCTAGTTCTGGGGCCGAAGGGAGTCTTACTGCCCGCTTAGTGTCCCCACTTCCCTGAGCCTGGTCTGATGGTCTGCTACCTCTCCGGGCTGAAATGCTGTTATGCCTGGCCCCATCTTGTTCTGTCCATAACCTCTGAGAATTTCCCAAGAGTCCTTCATAATCCACCCAGCTTCTCAGAGTCATGTCTCTTTCTGGGATTGCTCCTTCTGTTAAGAGTGGCCCGGGTATATACCAAGTTTGTCTTTCTCCTGGGATACTTCACTCAGAATGATCTTTTCTAGATCCCACCACTTGCCTGCAAATTTCATGATTTCCTCCTTTTTGATTGCTGAGTAGTATTCCATTGTGTAAAAATACCACAATTTCTGTATCCATTCCTCCGTTGATGGACATCTGGGTTGTTTCCAAGTTCTGGCTATTACAAATAAAGCTGCTATGAACATGGTTGAACAAATGTCCTTGTTGTGTGCTTGAGCAAATTTTGGGTATATACCTAGGAGTGGTATAGCTGGGTCTTGAGGTAGCACTACTCCTAGTTGTCTGAGAAAGCACCAGATTGACTTCCAAAGTGGTTGAACCAGTTTACATTCCCACCAGCAATGGAGGAGGGTTCCCTTTTCTCCACAACCTCTCCAGCATGTGCTATCACTTGAGTTTTTCATCTTGGCCATTCTGATGGGTGTAAGGTGAAATCTCAGGGTCGTACAGGGTCTTTTCTGAGACTGACACTCAACCAAGGACCATCTATGGATATAACCTAGAACTTCTGCTCGGATGTGGCCCGTGGTAGCTCAGTAACCAAGTAGTTTTCCAAAGTAAGGGGAACACGGACTATTTCTAACAGGATCTCAAGGGCAGGCTGTTTGACCCCCCCCCCCCGGGGAGGAGCAGTCTGTTAGGCCACAGAGGAGGACTTTGCAGCCAGCCCTGAAGATACCTGATAAAACAGGGTCAGATGAAAGGGGAGGAGGTCCTCCCCTATCAGTGGACTTGGAAAGGGGCAGGGAGGAGACCAGGGAGGGAGTGTGGGGTTGGGGAGGGAATGAGGGAGCGGGATACAGCTGGGACACAGAGTTAACAAAATGTAACTAAAAAGAAAATAATAATAATAATAATTAAAAAAAAAAAAGAGTGGCCCGGGGGCGGGGCTGCGGAATTAGCAGCAAAGGTGAATTTGGGAAGGGAATGTCTCTCTTCACTCTGTGCTCCGGTGCAAGCAGTACACTTGAAATGGCATATCTTTACCATATAGAAGCAGATAACGATCGTGGAGAGGATGCTTTTCTCATGTTACACTGATTGTTAGAGTGGCATTAGGGTGGCCATGGGTCACTGCCAAATTAGCCATGACAGGTGAGCTTCTCTATGGCGTTCTCCTAATGTCATCACGTGAATTAGCCACATAATCCATGACGCTTTAAAACAGGTCAGATGCAATATTTTGGATGAGCTAAACTAGTATTGGGAGTAAATAGGAGAATCAAGTCTGATGAATACATTTTAATTAATTATGTAATGCCTATGCCATGTTTGTCTAATGATTTGGGAACACTGCATGATTTATAGTGACAGTTCATTTATGAAAGAACCAGGGTATCTTTTTGAAAGCCATAAAGCTAATTAGAGAGCGACTCTCATCCCATGATTTAATTATGGCAGGAAAGCTAGAAGATTAATAAAAATATTTAGCATGATAAATGCAATCTCAATGACTGAATTACAACAAGAAAAAACCATCAGCAGTTTTTTTTTTTAATTTTACCTTTTTAATCAGCCTGCAGAATTTTGCTAAACATCAACTTATGCAATTTTATTTTTTTCTGGCACAACACTGAGATTGTTTTATTATACATGCTACATTTACTGTATATTGACCCTCTTCACCAGGCAGGGTTAAAAATGCCTTGAAACAGAGGTAAGATCTGTTTTCACAGCCTTGGTAACCAGGTTGGACCCTGTATCTAGGGAGGGTTTGCTCAATGTCTGATGGTGAGGATGCTAATTTGTTATTGATTTATGTAGCTTTCTACTAAAATGGTTTATATTTAACATGTGAAAGAAAAACAATGACTTCATTTTGAATAGTTACTCATTTGGAAAAAAAAAAGACAGTGATTATTTGGCTATCAGCAAACAAGTGTTTGGGGAGTAGTTTCTCAGGTAGGAATAGTAGGCTCCAAAAAATAGGTGGTAAAACCAAAGTGGAAGACCTCACTGAATTTAACATACTGTTTATGCATATGTTCCGAACAGCCGAACAGTAGTTTTTTTTTTTTTTTTTTTTTTTGAGACAATGTCTTGCTAGCAAAGGCTGGTCATAAACTCTTCATTCTTTTTCCTCAGCTTCCTGGTGAGTTAGAGGTGTTTAGCACCATACTTTGCTTTATGTATTAATTCTTATGCACAGAATATTCCAAAAGGCAGGAATGAAAGGCACAGTCTCTGTAGCTGTCTGGGTGGCACTCATATTCACCTGGTCCCACTTTGTTTGTTTGTTTCTTAATTTTGAGACAGGGATATAGCTCAAGTTGGCCTCCAACTCACTATGCAGCCAAAGGTCACATTGAACTTCTGGTCCTCGTGCTCCTGCCTCCTGGGTGCTGGCAGTATAAGCTTGTGCTGCCCTGGCTGTATTCCTTTTGGGTGGCTGGGGACTGAGCTCGGCCTTTGTGCCAACATTATACCTACTGAGCTGCATCCCGCCCCAACCCACCAGTCTCGAAGGTGTCTACCAAATTCCTAGGTGAATGGAAGCTGGGAAGGGACACCACAGTGTTCCTACTGTCTTAGAATTTATGCCTTTGTGTCTCAATAGCAAATCTTCGTCATTTTTAACATCTCTCTCTCAGGGCAGCACACATGGTAAGGCATATCTGGTCTAGAGAAGGGTCAGGTGCTGAAATGAAGGCGTCTACTCTCCCATAGATGGTTCCCTGTGATGTGAAAGGAAAGCAGTAGATCTTTTCTAATTAAATGTAATTGTGCCAGAGTTGTCCTTGTTCTATGTTCTTGCCATCCCGAAGAGAGCTTGATCAGTGAGGTTCTGGGTGGCAGAGACGGTAAGCTCAGCAGTAGAGAGCTTGCCTGTCGTTCACAGAGCCCCAGGTTTCTTCCAGCACGGAAGAAAACAAACCGAAAGCATTGCTTCTGGAAGTCTTGCACTGTTGGTCATTGTCCTTGGATCATAATGCACTACAGTGTGACAGTAACAGCGACACATCATTTACGTTTAAATTCCAGCTTCCCTTTACTCCAGGTCTGTCCAACCATCTGGAGGTTGTCAAAAAGTGACTAGGTAAGGCATACCACACTAAGTAAGGCACAATGTATCACCACTATAAGCAAAAACATGTAGGACCTGATGGCAGTCTAAAGCTGACTACGTGTCTCACAGTTCATTAACAGTGTTTGGGACCTAAGGAGACAGCATAGTTTATAAAGTGCCTGACCTGAAAGTGTGACGCTCTGAGTTCAGATTGCTGTGCTTGTGTAAAAACAACACACGTCTAGAAGTCTAGCACCGAGAAGGGGAAGGAACGCAGGTGTACAAACCTGAGGAAGGGTATGTGTAGAGACAGGAGGATCTCTGAGCTGGTCCGTTAGCTTGGCTGAATCAGTGAAAATCGATGCAGGAAGACAGTTGCCATCACCTCTGGCTTCCGTGCGCGCGCGCACACACACACACACACACACACACACGCATATACACCTGTGCACATCCACACACACAATTTTCTACAGAGGCACAGTGATTTTTATTCTATGGGCATGAGTGCATGGCCCTTTCCCCAGCTTTTCTTTTAATAACATCTTTACTAGTTTAAATACCAGGGTCTTATTGGTCACCCTGATAAGGAACTCAGATGCCAAAGCTTGTGCAAAATTCATAAGAAAGAAGAAACTTAATTCTGTAGATGTCAAGAATGCAGAATTGAGTTTACCATCTAATTGTGACTATGAAGGCTTAACTTAGCAACAGGAAGCATTCCTGGCCATTCTACAGAGGTCACACAGACACACTTTTTTTTAGAGTTCACACAGACACTTACACTTACCATACTGTTGAACACACAGGACAAAACAGACATGTTGGATTCTGTGGATGGCATACAGTTAGGGTTATGGAGCTGGCCAATTGTTCTTTGATTATTTACTCCACGGAAAGGGTGATATGGCTGACCAGACAATATTTTGACTTTGGAAGCCCATCCTGCTAACAGCGTGGATAAAGCACACATTGCCATTTACTGTCGGAGTAGACTTTATGACGCTGTAGAAGATGATTTGATTATTTCAGAGCACACATTTCATAATGAACATGTTGAGCAAGGGTTTGTATGCCTGGCACCTCAGTCATTTGACAAATTGCAGATGTTAATTAAATAAGAGTAACAAACGGGCATGGAGACGGGGACACCCTGGTTTCTGTTCCATTTCATTTTTAGAATCAGCACAGTCTTCACACGGAAGAAAGCCCCAAGTTTGAGGACCAATATTAGGACCATTCTGGAACATCTTTTCAGGTTGGCATTACGAACTGCAGTCTCAGCTCTGTCACACAAAGGGTACATGTACGAGAGTTAAAGGGACTACAGAAAAGCCGATATGACAGCCCAAAGCGTGAGGCTTTCAACAAGCCCATGATCGACGGAGGTGCTGTTACTACAGTAAAGCCCTGTGACAGAGAACTCAGATGGGAGCCTCCTTGGTGGTTTTCACTGACCTCTGCCACCAGCCACACTGAACTTTAAATTGGCCAAAGAGGACTTGCCCGGAATGTTTGAATTTATACAACTTCCTCATAAAATAGTTTTCTCCTTCAGGCTGCCTTTCTGATCTATGCCTGAATACTTATGTCAGATTTCACTGCATTTATGAATGTATATAAGATATAGAGATAAAGGCACTGTATCTAATTGCGTCCTGTCAGTTGGCTAGAGTTGTTGGACCACACATCTGAGTGTTATGTCATCTTACTGGTGTTGCAATCCCGATTTCCAATACTGGATTCTCAAACATTGGGAATTAGGAGTTTGTTACAGCAACTGTCAGGGACACAGTTCACCTTAGGAAAGCATGGTTTTCTTGAAAAAAAAAAATTAGTTTCCTGTAAGAGACCCAATAAATATTTTGAAAGTAAATACTCATTTGCATGACTGCCAAGTGGAATTTATCACTTTAACTTTGAATAAGATATTGAATACACTTTGAAGTATTCTAAGAAACTGAATTAATTAAATAGCTAATTAATTGATTAATTCATTATACTATTATATTATTAATTAAATTATTATACTATTAAATTATTATACTATGTCTCTGGAATAAAAACAAATAAAAACAACGTTTTAAAAATATAAAAACAAGACTTCAAGAATAGGTAATATTCTACTGGTCTCACATAACAAGACGGATTATATTAAATGTCTTAGCTTTAAAATCAGTCTTTAAACTGATTCTGTTCCCACCATTCCTCATTTTTGTTTCAACATTGTATCTTTATCTGGTGTGCAGCAATACATCCTGTTGATTCACTCACTTAATGCCTGCATACAGTAGCTTGTATCTTTGCAGTTAATTGACCAGACAGCTTGGCACGTTCATAAAACTTCAGGCTATAGTATGATTCAATCATGTTGGATGCTTAATTCTTTCTAAAACTGAGTTATGCCTGGATTTTTGCAGTAGCAGAATCCCAAAATCCCAGTGATCTTTTCTGCAAGGCTGCCACCTGCTGGCACAGGTGTGTTATTTTACTTTACATTGAAAACAATTCCATCTTTTACTCAATGCGCGCAAGATGCGTTAAGATGCGAAACAATCGCGCACATAGGCTTTGAGGTTTCCTAGATGGTCATAAATGACCGCAACTTAGAAGCCTTAACCACCATCATTTCCACAAGGCTTCATGCGTGTTCTTTCCTTTTGGCTCTTAGTAGCCGTGACGACATACTTCCGCCAGGCCAGTTGTAACCTAGGCTCGTTTCTTGTGAACGATTGTGAGACAGATTTACAGATTTACAGATTTACAGATTTAGGGGGGAGGTCTCCAGGCATTGCTGAACCTTCTGCATCTTTCATGTCATTTTCTAACCACAGTCTTACTAACGGACTGGGAACGCAGCCCTGGGATCATCCCTCGTGGAGGATTTCCTCAGATTCTTCCAAAAGTGCCACAATTTGCGTTGTGAGTACAGGGACTGTTTGAAAGTTGAGTTTGAAAACCTGCTTTACAGCAATCTCTTATTTCCCTGTTTGAGTAATGGGTCCAAGAGGGCATGTATGAAAACTGTTAGCTGCTGTTGCCGTCTGAGGGCATATATGGTACGTCACACAACTCTAGCACCACCAATTGGAAGACTGGCCAAGATAGGACAGTGACCTTCCCTCTCTCTATGTGACAAATTCATATTTTTATGTCATTTCTTCCCTCCCTCCCTTCCTTGAACATATCCCTTCACTCTTAGATAGAATTTGCAGCTTCTTGAACATATACATCAATAGGATCATGATAGGTGCCTGGAGATATGCCTCCCCAGGTCTGTTGTGTATTTAAAGCTCTTTTAGGTTTGCTAGTATGTTTCCTAGTCTTTGTTCATTAAGCTTAACTGTGTGTTTATTAGGAAGAGAGGCTAATGATGAAGACGGTTGCAGTGAACAAGAGCAAATGAGGCAATTAGTTCAATGATATGATGTAAGTGCTAACTCTACAGAGCTTCTGTGAGCGTGCTGGAAAGCAGGACCAGGAAAAGAACCCACACCTAGAAACACAAAAATCTCCTTTTCTAATTTTTCCAAATGAGGTAGCTTTTTAGGCACTACATCACATCGCATCTGGAGTTTTCTGTTTGTTTTTTTTTTTTTTTTCCCCTACTATTGAGCCTGTCATCTTCAAGGGCCTCAAGTTTCTCTTCTTTGACTGTATCCCAGAGATGTTTGGACAAATCCAGCTTCTGGATAGGTCTCCTGGCAACCCAGAACAAACGGTGCCTGTGGTGTCAATCGATTTGAGTATTGGGGATGAGCATTCATCTTTTTAAACGCGGTGTTGATCAAATAGTTGCTGCTTGAAAAGCGTCCCATAAACACCTGTTTCAGTCATTGGCAAATATTTTCAGGTTGTCAGGGTGACATTTAACTCCAGCAGCTCAGTGTTTAGATTTGGAGGCGTCAGACAGGGTGCGCGCAATGCAGTGCTCCTGGAAATACAGAGAAGGCACAGCACGCTGCGGAACTGATGCTGGCACTGCAGAACTCCAGTCTGCTGTGTCTGTTTCCTAGACTCCCTTGGAAGCCCAGCACCAACCTCAGGTCAGGGCGGGTGGGGGATGAAGTATTTAGGATGGATGTTTATAACTTTGTGTTGTGTCTGCCATAGAAGGTCTGTGTTCGTTTCAGTTAATTGGTAAAAAGTTAACAGAGAATAAAAGCTGATGGATTCCGTGACTCAGAGATGCTGCTTGCCTGCGTCGTCATGGACACCAGGCTTTTTGCTTTGAATACAACTGTTTTCTTTTTCTTCTCTTCTATGCTAAGCCCACTGCAGTCACCTTTTCTTTTCTTTTTTTACAATCATTTCTTTAAAAATATTTTTTTATTCATTTACATAATGTATGAGTGCTCTGTCTGCATGTACACCTGCTCGCCAGAAGAGAATATCAGATGCCTTTATAGATGGTCCGGTTACAGATTCTGTTGCTGGGAATCGAAATCAGGGCCTCTGGAAGAAAAGCCAGTGCTCTTAACTGCTGAAGCCATTTCACCAGCCCCTGTAGTAAGCTTTTCAGTCCCCCTTCTAGCTACAAACTGGCTTTATGCAGGCACCATAAACTCCCCACTGTGTGAACCAGAGGGTCACTGATCAGTTTTCAACAATTGACACAATTAGCTATTCTATTCGCTTTGTACTCTCCTACCATTTTCTGCCACGATTTTGCAGCTATTCCTGTTGGCCTAGATCTGAAGCTAGAAAGAATGTAGTTGTAATTACTGTGTTGGCTGGCTTTTCATCCCCGTGATCAAATACTTGAGCTGACAACCTGAGGAAGGAAGGATTTTTTTTTTTTGGGGGGGGGTGGCTTACAGTTGTTCATCGGTTTCACCCATAGTCCTCAGTTCTGGTGATCCTGAGCCCAGGGGAGAGCTAAAAAATCATGGTGGTGGGAACATCTGGAAAAGGACATTTGCCTCAGGACAGAGAGGAATGGCCTGGGGATTCGGTGCAACATTAGTAGCATCACCCCCTGAAAGACTGCCTTTGGGTGTGTGCCACCTTCAAAACTTCCTTCCATATCCAAATGGAGGTGGGAGCTCAGTCACCACCAGCTTTGAGGGCCGACTGCTCAGCATCGGAGCCTGTGGCAGACACTGCACACTCAAGCTCTCAGTTAAGCACGGGTCTAAGGCACTCGGGGCATCCTGAGTGCACTGTGACTGGGGACCTTGGAGAGGAGAAGTGTGGATACAGATGTGCTCTTGGGTGGGATTCCGGGAAGACTGCCACAAGACAAAGGACAATCAAAAGTCAGAGAGAGGCCTGAAACACCCCCCCACCCCCGTGTCCTTTTCAAAATCCTGATGACCTTTGACTTTGCCCTTTGTAGGTGCTGGTTTTCCAACCCTATTTTATTTGGAGGTTCCTTAAAGCTTATACCGCCCTTCCAACCTCCCAACCCCAGGCAGGAAAAAAAGAAGGTTGTAAGGAAAAGGTGACACTGTCCACTTTATTTCTTTCTGCTGGATAGAGTTGTAGGAATATCTGCCGTCAGGAAATCCAGAAGTCCAGGTAACCGGCAAACCAGCTAGCACAGTCCTCCTCCGCCTCCTCCAAGCCGCCTCGCCTTCTTTCTCTGGGCTATCGTATTTCTACCCCTCAAACTCCTCAGAATTCAACTCATTCCAGCTGGCCCAAACCACACTCCACGTGAGACAATTAACAGGTGCGGACACCCTAAAACCCTCCACTTGGGATTATAACAAACTTGTTTAAATATCATAAACCAAAACGTCCACAACGGCCTTTGGAGTTTCTATACCCATTAGACGGTACATTTATTTTGCTTGAAGCACTCAGTTTGTGGTACTTTTGTTACAGACCCACAGTCGATGAGTATACCTTAATTTACCCTTTAGCTAGACTGGACTCTTCATAGTGTCTCAAGCAGTGCAAGGACGGTGCTCCTCACGGTGAGAGCTCACTCTTTGCACAGGTGTCCGCACGTCCCGCTTCTGGAGCACATTCTCATCTCTTCCCAAGTGCCTTTTGTTCTGGGACCTTCTCTGAGCCCTCCAATCAAGAACGGCCTGCTGCTCTATCATTCTCTTTCTCTTGCTTTGAGCTGTTCTGTTTGCAGGACTTACGCTGTAAGTTGTTCCGTGTCCGTCCTCCTTTGCCGCCCTGCTCCAAATGTAACTCCGTACACTCAGAAGTTCTACATGTTGAGGGATGACAACAGCGAGCGCACAGCGAGCCCTTGCCGGAAGCAATGAATAAAATGACTCAGTGAGAAGCTAAAACCCAAAGCTTGGGTTCAGGGTGAGTTTGAGAGGGTGCCTAGTTATCATTTCAGAGTGAGAGCTATTATTCTTGGCCACGAGGAACTAATATCAATAGTTAAAATCAAGTGTTTAGTCAATACGTAATATTCATAAGGACTTTAGTTATTCTCTAAAGTTTAAATAAAGCTTTAAAAAAATAAGACATTGACTACTCACAAAGACCTAATTAGTATTAGAAAGTGAACCACGCTGTCCAAGCATTAAATGATTATCTTCAATGAGAGGAGGAAGTTCCTAAACTTAAAACAAAAACAAACAAACAAAAAACAACTTAGGCCCACAGAATGGGAGAAAATCTTTACCAGTTATGCTTCACACAAGGGGTTAATATCCTGAATTGCAAAGAGTTGTAGAAATTAAATAACAAGGAAAAAAAAGCTGCCAATCAACCAATGGACTAATGAATTGATCATAAACTTTCAAAAGAAAAAACGCACAAATGGTCAATAACTATTTTTAAAGGAGCTCAACATCTCTAATCGTAGAAATGCAAACTAAAAGCACTTTGAGATATTAGCTCAGTCTAGTCAGAATGGTATCATCAACAACTACAACAACAATGTTGAAGAGGATGTAGGGAAATAGAAACCTTTATTTAGTGATGGTGGGAATTCAAATTAATGACAACCACTGTGGAGTCAAATTGGGGGCTTCTGAAGGAATTAAAAATAGACCTATGCGATGCATTGGTTACTCAGCTTCCACGTAAATACCCAAAGGACTCCATCCCCTGCTGCTGCCATGCTTCTATCCATGCTTACTGCTGTTCTCTTCACTATAGCAAGGAAAGAGAACCAACCTAGAAGTCCATCACAGATTAATGGATGACCAAAACATGGAACACATACAGAACGGAATATTATTCAACTCTAAAAATAAAACTTGCAGAAAATGGATGGCTTTAGAATGTTAACCAGTCTCAAAAGAAAAATCCTCACGTTCTTCCTCATATGCAGATTCTAGCCCGTATACATACATGCATACGTGTAAACAGCCATGAGTGTGGGTACAGTATAACTTAAAATGGAGACTAAGAAAGAATATTAATTGATGAGGAGGGACAGAATTCAGGTCAAACAACACTTGAGTTGAGAAAGAGGATATAAAGTTTTTGTTTGTTTAGTCTTGTTTCAATTCTGTTATGCCCTCCACCTTCTACCTTGTGATGGATAAGTACATAAAAATGTGTAATTGGTAGTGTAAAACTAAAAGTGAGACTCCATGGCTTCAGAATGGCTAACCCAAATGTATAGACAGTCACTGAGGTATATAGAGTCCAAGACTGGGCAAATGTTTGAGCTACCTTAATCTAGCTTCTTGATGTTTTGTGAATTCTTCTCAATAAAAGACTTTTATTTAAAACCACTGAATGAAAATAATTAACAGAACTAATGACTCCCTTTTACAATTACACTAACATGAAATTTTCACATTTAATAACACAATTCATTAAATGGATATTAGCCATCCCATAAGCTGTCTCCAGATATTCGAGTTCACTCTGGACTCCGAATGAAGAGGCTTCCACAGGGAAGCCACACAGGCCAGCTCAGGAAGTTAATTTGTGGATTTTAAGTTTTGTTCAGATCCATCCTGATATGTGATATGACTTCCAATCTATTTCATGATGGTTTTCCCATTGCTACCTATATATTTTGTTTCATTATTAATTTCTGTTTTGCCATTGCCTTTAGGAACCTCTGTTTACCTAACACCAACAACACAACAACAGCAAAATCCCTCTGCTACTAGTTTTCTTGTTATGAGAAATAAATTTATTATAAAACTGTAGAATCAATGAGCTTTGTTACAGAATGTTTACGAAACTGAAGGCTGTGGCGGTGGTGTTTTGGAAGCCTGGAACTGGTTTCTTCCTGTCCTGGTTTCCTGGAACTGTTTGGCTTGTTCTCCTTGAGTTCTCTGAGTTTCTCTGTCCATTTCTATCACCAGTGTAGCTCCAAGGATAACTTCTGAGTCCTGTGAGGCCTTTCAGTGAATTGTCAAGCTGAGGGTAGTTTAGGAAGTGACTGACACACTTGATTGCTTTGGTTGATCTTCAGTTGCAAAGAATGCAGCTGTCTTAAGGGATAAATATTTATGACTGTGTTTCTAAAATTATTGCAATAAGTGAGAAAGTAGATAGGGCGTCTAATAACCATTTATAGCCGAGAACTGCACTAATTTTACCAGAATCAGAAGGCTCCCAAACCAAGGAATTGCTTCCTTTAAAATCATAGTCTTAATTATGATTCATACAAGAAGATGGCTGCCTTTCTCCCCTCTTAACTTAGCCAAACAATATCTGGAACTGCTTCTGGAGATATGCTTTGATCTTCTAGAATTTAAAGAAGGGAACGAGTGTTCACACCAGAGAGGTAATCCATAGTAGCAGCATATGACCTTAAAAGATATTGTTAGATTAAACTCGGATTAAGTTACTTCTTTAGCAACCCATAACCTAGTTTAGTGTGTACATAAACTTGACCTATGAGGAGGCGGAGGCAGGAGGATTACCAGTTGCTTCAGTGCCAGCCTGAGCAACATACTGAGGCCTCACTTCTCAATCTAGCCAGCAAATCTGTACCTCCTAGTAGTTCCCTTGCTGCATACCCGAGTTCACAAAAAAAAAAAAAAAAAAAGGAACAACTGGGACAGGCAGCCAGGTAGCATACACCTGTAATCTTTTTTTTTTAAATTTTTTATTAATTACACTTTATTCATTTTGTATCCCCCCATAAGCCCCTCCCTCCACCCCTCCCGATCCCACCCTCCCTACCCTTTCTGCATGCATGCCACTCCCCAAGTCCACTGATAGGGGAGGTTCTCCTCTCCTTTCTGATCTTAGTCTATCAGTTCTCATCAAAAGTGGCTGCATTGTCCTCTACTGTGGCCTGATAAGGCTGCTCCCCCCTCAGGGGGCGGTGATCAAAGAGCAGGCCAATCAGATTATGTCAGAGGCAGTCCCTCTTCCCATTACTATGTAACCCACTTGGACACTGAACTGCGATGGGCTACACCTGTGCAGGGGTTCCAGGTCATCTCCACGAATAGTCCTTGGTTGGAGTATGAATCTCTGGGAAGTTCCCTGTGTTCAAATTATCTTGTTCTGTTGCTCTCCTTGTGGAGTTCCCGTCCCCTCCAGCTCTTACTATTTCCCACTTCTTACATAAAATTCCATTCACTCTGCCCATCAGTTGGCCATCAGGCTCAGCATCTGCTTTGACAGTCTATACTGCAGAAGCTTTCAGAGGCCCTCTGTGGCAGGTTTCAAGGTTGTTTCCTGTTTTCTTCTGGCTTTCAGAGGCCCTCTGTAGCAGGTTCTGAGGTTGTTTCCTATTTTCTTTTTCTTCTGATGTCCATCCTCTTTGACTTTCAGGATGGGGATTGAACATTTTAGTTAGGGTCCTCTCTTTTGCTTAGTTTGTTTAGATGTACAGATTTTAGTGGGTTTATTCTATGTTGTATGTTTATATGAGTGAGTATATACCATGCGTGTCTTTTTGCTTCTGGGACAACTCACTCAGGATGATCCTTTCCAGGTCCCACCATTTACCTGCAAATTTCATGATTTCCTTATTTTTCATTGCTGAGTAATACTCCATTGTATAGATGTACCACAGTTTCTGCATCCATTCTTCAGTTGAGGGACATCTGGGTTGTTTCCAGCTTCTGGCTATTACAAATAAAGCTGCTCCAAACATGGTTGAGCAAATGTCTTTTTGTGTACTTGTGCCTCTTTTGGGTATATGCCTAGGAGTGGTATGGCTGGATCTTGAGGAAGCGCTATTCCTACTTGTCTGAGAAAGCGCCAGATTGATTTCCAGAGTGGTTGTACCAGTTTACATTCTCACCAGCAGTGGAGAAGGGTTCCCCTTTCTCCACAACCTCTCCAGCATGTGTTGTCCCTTGAATTTTTCATCTTGGCCATTCTGATGGGTGTAAGGTGAAATCTCAGGGTTGTTTTGATTTGCATTTCCCTAATGGCTAATGAGGTTGAGCATTTCTTTAAGTGCTTCTCTGCCATTCGATATTCCTCTACAGAGAATTCTCTCTTTAGCTCTGTTCCCCATTTTTTAAGTGGATTACTTGGTTTATTGCTTTTCAGCTTGTTTAGTTCTTTATATATATTGGATATGAGTCCTCTGTCAGATAAAGGGTTGGTGATGATTCTTTCCCAATCTGTAGGCAGTCGCTTTGTTTTGATGACGGTGTCCTTTGCTTTACAGAAGCTTTTCAATTTCATGAGGTCCCATTTATTGATTGTTGCTCTTAGAGCCTGTGCTGTTGATGTTCTGTTCAGGAAGTTTTTTCCTGCACCAATGAGTTCTAGGGTATTCCCCACTTTTTTTTCTAGCCGATTTAATGTGTCTGGTTTTATGTTGAGGTCTTTGATCCACTTGGACTTCAGTTTTGTGCAGGGTGATAAGTATGGATCCGTTTTCATTTTTCTACATGTAGACATCCAGTTGGACCAGCATCATTTGTTGAAGATGCTATCTTTTTTCCATTGTATGGTTTTGGCATCTTTGTCAAAAATCAGGTGTCCGTAAGTGTGTGGGTTTATTTCTGGGTCTTCTGTTTGATTCCATTTATCCACCATTCTGTTTCTATGCCAGTACCATGCAGTTTTTATAACTGTTGCTCTATAGTACAGCTTGAGATCAGGGATGGAGATACCTCCAGATGATCTTTTATTGTAGAGGATTGTTTTAGCAATTCTCGGTTTCTTGTTATTCCATACGAAGTTGAGAATTTTTCTTTCCAGGTCTGTAAAGAATTGTGTTGGCAATTTGATGGGAATTGCATTAAATCTGTAGATTGCTTTTGGTAAGATGGCCATTTTTACTATGTTAATCCTGCCAAGCCATGAGCATGGGAGATCTTTCCATCTTCTCATATCTTCCTCTAATTCTTTCTTCAGAGACTTGAAATTTTTTTCATACAGGTCTTTGACTTCCTTGGTTAGGGTTACCCCAAGGTACTTTATGTCATTTGTGGCTATTGTGAATGGTGTTGTTTCTCTAATTTCTTTCTCAGCCCTTTTATCTTTTGTATACAGGAGGGCTACTGATTTTTTTGCGTTAATTTTGTATGCGGCCACTTTGCTTAAGGTGTTTATCAGCTGTAGGAGTTCCCTGGTAGAGTTTTTGGGGTCACTCATATATACTATCATATCATCTGCAAATAGGGATAATTTGACTTCTTCCTTTCCCATCTGTATCCCCTTGATCTCCTTCAACTATCTTATTGCTCTAGCAAGGACTTCCAGCACTATGTTGAAGAGATATGGAGACAGTGGGCAGCCTTGTCTTGTCCCTGATTTCAGTGGGATTGCTTTAAGTTTCTCTCCGTTCAGTTTGATGTTGGCTATAGGCTTGCTGTAAATCGCCTTTACTATGTTTAGATATGTGCCTTGTATCCCTGATCTCTCCAGTACTTTAAACATGAATGGATGTTGGATTTTGTCAAATGCTTTTTCAGCATCTAGGGAGATTATCATGTGGTTTTTTTCTTTCAGTTTGTTAATATGGTGGATCACATTGATGGATTTCCATATATTGAACCACCCCTGCATACCTGGGATGAAGCCTACTTGGTCATAGTGGATAATATCTTTGATGTGTTCTTGGATTCGGTTTGCACGTATTTTGTTAAGTATTTTTGCATCAATGTTCATAAGGGAGATTGGCCTGAACTTCTCTTTCTTTGTTGAGTCTTTGTGAGGTTTAGGTACCAAGGTGATTGTGGCTTCATAGAATGAGTTTGGTAATGTTCCTTCTGTTTCTATTTTGTGGGATAGTTTGAAGAGAATTGGAGTTAGCTCTTCTTTGAAGGTCTGGTAGAATTCTGCGCTGAAGCCATCTGGTCCTGGGCTTTTTTTGGATGGGAGACTTTTGATGACTGCTTCTATTTCTTTGGGGGATATAGGACTATTTAATTGATTTACCTGGTCCTGATTCAGCTTTGGTAAGTCAAATCGATCAAGAAAATTGTCCATTTCATTTAGGTTTTCAAATTTTGTTGAGTATAGACTTTTGAAATAAGTCCTAATGATTGTTTGGATTTCCTCAGTGTCTGTAGTTATGTCCCCCTTTTCATTTCTGATTTTGTTGATTTTCGTGGTTTCTCTCTGCCTTTTAGTTAGCTTGGCTAAGGGTTTGTCAATCTTGTTGATTTTCTCAAAGAACCAGCTCTTGGTTTCATTGATTCTTTGAATTGTTTTATTTGTTTCTAATTGATTGATTTCAGCCCTGAGTTTGATTATTTCCAGCTGTCTACACCTTTTTGGTGTGTCTGCTTCTTCTTTTTCTAGGGTTTTTAAGTGGGCCATTAAGTTGTTTGAATGAGCTGTCTCGAATTTCTTCTTGAAGGCACTTAGTGCTATGAACTTTCCTCTTAGCACTGCTTTCATTGTGTCCCACAAGTTTGGGTATGTTGTGTCTTCATTTTCATTGAGTTCTAGAAAGGCTTTAATTTCTTTCTTTATTTCTTCCCTGACCCAGCTGTCATTTAGTAACAAGTTGTTCAGTTTCCATGTGTGTGTAGGCTTTTTGCTATTTCTGTTGTTGTTGAAGTCCAGCTTTATTCCATGGTGATCAGACAGGATACAAGGATTATTTCAGTCTTCTTGTATCTGTTGAGGCTTGTTTTGTGACCAACTATATGGTCTATTTTGGAGAAGGTTCCATGAGGTGCTGAGAAGAAGGTAAATTCTTTTGTGTTTGGGTGTAAAGTTCTGTAAATGTCTGTGAGGTCCATTTGATTCATGACCTCTGTCAGAGATATTGTTTCTTTGTTTAATTTCTGTTTTGTTGACCTGTCCTTTGTTGAGAGTGGGTTGTTGAAGTCTCCCACTATTAATGTGTGGGGATCTATATGTGGTTTAAATTTTATCAATGTTTCTTTTACAAATGTAGGTGCTCTTGTATTTGGGGCATAGATGTTCAGGATTGTGATGTCTTCCTGGTGGAATTTTCCCTTGATGAGTATGAAGTGTCCTTCCTCATTTCTTTTTATTAATTTTGGTTGAAAGTCTATTTTATCAGATATTAGAATGGCTACTCCTGCTTGTTTCTTGGGTCCATTTGCTTGGAAAGTCGTCTTCCAACCTTTTACCTTCAGGTAATGTCTATCTTTGTGTCTTAGGTGTGTTTCTTGTATACAACAGATTGCTGGGTTTTGTTTACGTATCCATTCTGTTAATCTGTTTCTTTTTACTGGAGAGTTGAGTCCATTGATGTTGAGAGAGATTAATGACCAGTGGCTGTTAGATCCTTTGATATTGATGTTGGCTGTGTTCATAAGGTTGTGTGCTTGGTTGCTTTTTGTTTTACTGTAGTAAGGTTAATTATTTCCTGTGTTTTCTTGACAGAAGCTAATTTTCTTGGGTTGTATTTTCCCTTCCAGTGTCTTCTGTAATGCTGGATTTGTGTGTAGGTATTGTTGAAATTTGTTTTTGTCATTGAATATCTTGTTTTCTCCGTCTATGAGGACTGAGAATTTTGCAGGGTATAGTAGCCTGGGTTGACATCTGTGTTCTCTTAGGGTCTGCATGATATCTGTCCAGGCCCTTCTGGCTTTCATAATTTCTGTTGAAAAGTCAGGTGTGACTCTAATGGGTTTGTCATTATATGTTACTTGGCCTTTTTCCCTTGCAGCTTTTAGTATTTTTTCTTTGTTCTGTATACTTATTGTTTTGATGATTATGTGGCGGGAGGATTTTCTTTTCTGGTCAAATTTGTTGGGTGTTCTGTAGGCCTCATGTATCCTTATTGGCTTTTCCTTTAACTTGGGGAAATTTTCTTCAATGATTTTGTTGAAAATATTTTCTGGGCCTTGGAGAAGGGAGTCTTCTTTTTCCTCTGTTCCTATTATTCTTAGGTTTTGTCTTTCCATATTGTCTTGGATTTCTTGGATGATCTGTGTCAGGAATTTTTTGGATTTAACATTTTCTTTGACAGATACATCGATTTCTTCCATTGTATCTTCTACACCTGAGATTCTTTCTTCCATTTCTTGTATTCTGTTGGTTATGCTTACCTCTGTAGTTCCTGTTTTCTTCCCTAAATTCTTCCTCTCCATTATTTCCTCCATTTGTGTTTTCTTTAGTGTTTCTAGTTCTGTCTTCAGGTCTTGAGTTGTTTTGTTTACTTCCTTCACCTGTCTGCTTGTATTTTCCTCTTTTTCTTTTAGTTCCTTCAACTCTGTCTCTTTGATTTTTTTTCAGTGATTTAATTATTTCTTCTCTGAAGGCCACAAGCTGTTTGGCTGCATCTTCCCGTATTTCTTCACGGATGGCCCTAATTTGCTTGTCTTTATCTTCCTCCATTTCTTTACGGATAGCCATGATCTGTTTGGTTTTATCTTCCCCTAATTCTTTATGTATTTTATTTGTTTCCTCAATTATCCTCTTCATCAACATAGATGTGAGGTCATCTTCTTGATTTTCTATTATGCTGCATTGTTCAGGGCTGTTCGCCTCTGGATGGCTGGGTTCTGGAGATGCCATATTGCTCTGTCTTTTGTTGGTTGAGCCTTTACGCTGACCTCTACCCATTGGGCTGATTTAGGTGTTGGCTGTTAGTTTCTGTGCTTCCTGGAGTCCTGAGGTAGGAAGTATCCCCTTGGCCGGAAGATGATTTTTCCTGAAGGAGTCCTTCTCTGCTTTTTGGTTATGGTCACTGTATGGCCAGTGTTTCTCAGGAGTTGCCACTGCTCACCTCAGGTTTATAGCCCTGAGTAGTAGCTGTGGTCTATGTTAGGCAGGGGGGGAATCTCCTCTTACCCATAGAATTTCTCAAGACAGCTGCCCCACTGCTGGGTTTCTTGTTATAAATTTAGTGTGCTGCTGCTCACTAAATTTCCATGTACAGTCCTCTTGAAGAACCTGCTGATTGCCTAGCTGTGGGGTTTTCTCCCAACAGGGAAACTCAGTCTGTTATCCTGGGGCACACAGTTCTGTCCGGGAAAGTGGGAGGTGCACTCAGCAAGTCTCTGGGCCAGAGGCTGATTGCTCTGCTCTGGACCTGGAGAATGTGCACCTAGGTTGAGTTGGCACCTGGCAGCACTGTTCTGGTCTGGAAGCTGGGTGCCTCACTCTGGACCAGAAGCTGTGCGTCTCTGTCTGGGATGGCGGCTGCAGGCAATGCTCTGGTCCAGACACTGTGGGTGCAGCCCTCTTGAAGGACCAGGGATTCCCACAGTTTTGACAGTCTAGCTAGGAATAACTGGTTGATCCTTGGCACAGTATCTGAGGGCTGCTGTAATGGCTCTCTGGCTTTTGTAGGTCTGAGGATGCAGCTGTGTGTCCCAGTGCCCTAGGGGAACTCAATAATGGCGGCAGAGCACAGCGCTCCTGCCTGCACTAGAGTATGCGTGAGTCCAGGAAGTGTTTTGGTGCTGGGTGTCCTAAGCGTTAGAGCTGCTGACCCCCTCCGTTGGGGGTTTCCTCCTGCCAGAGACACGCAGTCTGGTGCCCTGGTGCCCTGGTGCCCACAGTTCTATCTGAGGCGGCGAATCAGGCGCACAGGCAGGGCTTCGTGTAAGTGCCTGTGTCCAGGCTCTGGGTCCGGGCTGGCTCCTGGGGCACCCGCGGAACCCGAGTCTTTTCCAGGGGATGTCTGGGTAACCTGAGGTCGGTCCCAATTGTTTCCTGCTGCGTGGGGTTATCTCTCAACTGGGAAATCCAGTCTATGGTGTTGTGGGCCCACAGTTCAGTCTGGGACCGTGACCAGATCGCGCTGGCGGGTAGCTCTGGGCTGGCGACCAAGCACCTGGCGGAACGGGGATCTCTTCCGCGGTTTAGCCGGGTGAGTTAAAGCTGATTGAATCCCCCACCGTGGGGTATCCTCTCACCTGTGAAACACAATCAGTTGTGTTTTATGGCTGCGAGTTCTGATTGCTGGTCACTGTGCCAATCCTGCTGTGCTGCTCCTCAGAATGAGAGTCCTCCCGGCGCTGCCATCTTGCCCTGCCACAGCTGTAATCTTGGAAGGTGAATTTGGGTAGATCCATGGAGCTCTCTGGCATAGTGTACTCAACATGTTCTAAGCCAAAGAAAAACACAGACTCTAGAACGAAGTGGATGGCTCCTCAGGGGTGGCATCTGAGGGCGACCTCTGTTCTCTACACACACACACCTGTGCAAATGCATCCAAGTGCACACACATGCACCCACATGATGCCTACCCATTTACAAAGAGTATGTTCTCACAAGCAAACTTGAACCTGGGCCACTCAGAAGAGCTAAGCTTTTGGCCAGTCACAGGCTGCAAAACTGCTCAAACTCGTTTAAGTAGGATAGCAGCAGACTAACGAACCCAGCTGCTTCTGGATGACACTTCCGCTTTCAGGTTCTCCGTATCCCTTGGCCATGGTAGAGAGCAGCGCTCTTCTAATTGGTGCCCCCACCTCAACTCAAATGCTATTAAGTTTAATTTGTCTTTTATTAGATTGATATACAAAGTAGAACTTCAGTGGTACTCAGGAGCACACGGTACTCCAAGGGCCCTGCCAAGGCTGACTGTGCCCATCAATCCTTGCAGGGACTAAAAGTTCTATAGAATCTGAATTCAGAAGTTAGTATTCTGAATTCTTAAGTTCATAGGAGAAGTCCTTAAACTGGACTGAGTTCAGGGTTAGATGGAATCCAGTGACTGACCAAGCCCAATCAGCTTCAAATACGTACATTTCCGGCTTGTTCCAACCCAAGGAGTCTGGGATGGCACTCTCCTGGTCTCCAGCTAATTTTGTATGTAAGAACTAACACATTAGGATGTCTGTATTGTCAGCTGAATGGTTATCTTTACTGGGGGTTAGGATTAAATGTCTGACTTGGGAAAGTGTTAAACTTACCTGAAATTATTGACTTGAGGAATGAACTAGAAAAGAGATTTCAAGGACGTCCCACAAAAGTGATTCGATGGATTTATAATTGGTATGGAGAGACCAATTTGTAATTGTAATTGGTAAGATTTGTAATTGGTCAGACTGAAGGGTTAAATTAGCTTACCTAAAATTCAGTTGACCCTCATGGCCAAAGGGACCTCTACTCTTTTCATTTGACTCATCATAGGGGCTCGAAGAGGAGGACTCTGAGATGTTTTTTAACTAACTGGCAGGATATCGGGACCTGGATGGTAACAACAGAAGGGAGAAATCTAGGAAGATCTAAAACACTCCTCATCTTACCATCAAGTCCCCTCTTTAAACCAGCTAACAGAATTGTTGGGAAGTCTAGACTCAATGCTCAAGGTGTTTCCACAAAAATATACATTAGAAACTATTTGCTAATTATATAATTTGACATATGAAACAAACCAGCAATAGTAACAAAACTCTGAGACTAACTACTTTCAGATTATAGAAAAAAAAATTAAGGCTGTAGGACAATTTTATTGATTAAAAAACAAATTCAAGGAAAGCAAGCTGACCATTTGCAGGACACGTGGCTGTTCAGTGTGTAGGAGTTGCCAGATTACACAGAGCTTGAGAAAATAATAGTTTTTTGTTGTTTAAAAAACTACGTATTTATTTTATGTATATGAGTGCTTTATCTGTATGTATGTCTGTGCTTTGGTAAGCAAAGGGTGCTGGATCCTCTGGGACTGGCGTTATGAATGTCTGTGAGCCACCATTTGGGTGGAAAGCCAACCTGGCCGTCTGGTAGAGCAAATAGTGTTTTATTAACCACTGAGCCATCTCTCCAGCCCTGGGAACAAGTTTTGTAAAACCAGTCTGCATTTTGCACATAAGGGGTATTTCCTATAGGAGCTGAAGAACATTTCCTGTTGTATTTGAAAACAGACTGATTTTATTAGCCTGGTTAGAAAACGGAAGCTGGGCATGTTCTGAAGACAGGATTTGTCAGCCTCCGCTGAGAATTTTAAGAAGATTCTAGCAAGAGAAAACCCAGAGGTTAATACACATTTAGACCTCCAATTGGAAGCCACAGGACCAAGAGCAAAGAGATCATCTCACCTTTCCTTAAACCACTACTAAGAAGTCTTCAAACAAGAAATTCATTACCCCGGAGCAACTGTCTTCATGGCAAACAGGGCGCGCTCGCTAGCTCACTCGCTCTCTTTCTGCAGACCAACCGTGTGACCACTAGAGAGAGCCTGTGAGACACTAATTATCAGATCCTATTCAATGAACAAGGAGACACAAATGTTAGAAGAATAATAGGGTGCATTGTCTTCCTCTGTGGCCTGGTACAGCTGACTGCCCCAGGGGAAGGTGATCAGAGAGCCAGCCACTGAAACCTGATGGACTAGGGTCAGAGAGGAGGACCGCCCCTATCAGTGGACTGGGGGAGGGGCATGGGAGGAGAAGGGGGGGTTGATGGGATTGGGAAGGGTAGAGGGAGGGGGCTGCAGCTGGAATACAAAGTGAATAAACTGTAATAATAAAATAAATAATAATAATAAAAAAGA
>NW_026589855.1:0-5593 GCF_907164565.1 Psammomys obesus | reverse complement strand
CCTTCATTTGTGTGGACATTTCTTTGAGAGCTTTGTGCATTTCTTCTTTGTTTGCCTCAATTTTCGTGTTCATTTCTCTGAGAGCTCGATTTGTTTCCTCTGGGTTCGTCTCGATTTCTTTGGCTATTTCTCTGAGGGCTTTGTTCATTTTATCTTTATGGGCCTCTAGTAGCTGGAGAAACATAGTTTTGAGGTCGTTTTCTTGTATATCTAGTGAATTGAAGTGTCCATTGTTTTGTGGGGTTGCTGGTGAGGTCATTATGTCCTGATTTTTGTTGGGAGTGTTCTTACATCTCCCTGTAGCCATCTGGTTATTTATAATCCTCACTGTTTGTTCCTCGAGTTTGTAGTTCGGGCTATGGTTGTCTCTTTCTGTTTTCTGGACTGTTTTTTTCTGGAAGATGAGAGAGGTTCACTGGTTTGGGAGTATGCGTTGTGTTTTCAGTTTTGCCTAAGTAAGGAATGTGACGCTGGCGCTATTCTCATGCGCTTTTAGCTGGCACAGTGTGCATGCACAGATTCTTTGACTATTGCAGTGGCCTGCAGGCCACTATTATGCAGTTCTGTCTGAGATCCAGGGATTGTTTGCCTGGATTACACTGGTGGACCCACAGGCAGAAGCTTCAATGTTGGGGTCGCTATCCCAATAATCCCTATGATGCCCACACTAGGGGTGTGGGTGGCAGGGATCTCGTCTGGTTGCTTCTGTGGAGAGGCCCTGGGTCTGGGGTAAACTCTCCCTAGAAGGCTCACTCACTCTCTTGCAGGACCAGTTGGAATGCACAGGGGTTCCTCTTGCTCTCTACTCTCTGATTTGGTCCTGCTGCGGGATATGCGCGGGTAGACTAACAGTCAGCTCTGTGACACTCTGGCTGCAGGACTCGGTGTCCACCTTTCCTGTGTGCTGCCTCTCTGTCCTTTCCCTCTGCCAGGAGGGGTTATGTTGACTGGTCCCGGGGTAGCGCGGGAAAGAGTTAGGTTGAGTGTTCTCAATGCCAGATCCCGGGCCCAGATCTCTCTGCCAGAAGCAGCCTGGCGGAAGAACCTATGTTTGCTGATCCCCAGATGGTACCAGGTAGGGTTGAGTGTCCTCAGATCCAGAGCTTGGGTTTCTCTGCTAGGGACTGCTGGGTGTGCTGGAGAGAGGGTGCTGTGTCTTGTGGCAGACTGCCTCTCTGTCCTTCCCCTCCACTAGGGCAAGCTTATGGTGGTGCTCTCAGGGGAGTGCCAGATGGGGTTGGGGCTTCTCAGTCCCAATCCTGAGCTGGGGTTTCTCTGCCAGGGGTCGGGGCGCTGCTGGTGATAGGACTTGGTGCTAGACCTTATTGCGCTGGACCCAGGAGAATCTCAGGACGTGTATAATGACCACAGTCCCAGATCCTGAGCTGTAGTTTGTTTGCTAGGAGCAGCCAGCAGCACTGGGGTCCCAGCACTGTGAAGCTGCTGTGCGCCTCTTTATCTTTCTGCTCCACCATGGCAGGGTTATGGCGGCGTTTGGGGGGAGTGCCCGAAAGGATTGAGTTATCTCAGCCCCGATCTTGGGTTGGAGTACAGACAATGTGGTCTGTGGCAGATTCTGCTGGTTGCCTCCTTCAGCAGGCATTTCAATTTCACCATTTTACCCATGCTGAAATACCTTAGCCTGAAGAATACAGGAAGAGTCTGCAGTTTGAGAGATAGTTCTGGATTTAAAGGTAAGTTGAGGAACATGGAGTATGGGAATAAATATTAGAATTAATATCGATACCAATATGAGAATGTTCATGAATCATAGCCATCTATGATTCATTTCCCACATGTCTTCTGAGGTATCTGTATTTTATAGGTAAGAAAGAAAGGAGTTGTCATGACTTGCATCTGAAGTGTTCGTGTTAGGCTTGCATTCGTTCTTCAGCCAACGGTGCTGTTGGGAGTATGTGTGGAGCAAGCTGGCAGAAGTTTGTCACCAGGCAGGTCCTTGGAGATGCCTCCCTTGATCTTCCCGAGCCTTGATGAGAAGTATTTTATAAATATATCTCCAGTAAAAGAATACTCTAGATATTTTGTACTGTGTTGGGCAGTTTGATTTGCACAGGTAAGGTAGAACCCCATCTCAGAGAAAATTAGAAGCTAGAGAGAACGATGTTATAAGAGTCAGTATCTCTCAGTTTCTGTTACATACTGCCACCCTCAGGAGCCACTCCCCAGGCCCTTCCCCAGCGCATTGAACTGAAACCTCTGAAAGTGCGAGTAAAAATTAACCTCTCCTCTTGTACGGTCAGGTATTATAGTTATGGTGGCAAAATGTGAACTACTTGAACAGCAAAGTGGTGGCTACAGCTGTCCTCATCAGCAAGAGCAACACAGGTGGGAGGTTCAGAGTTCCCGTTCCCCACAAGCTCATGTACTTCAAGTCTTGGTCTCTACTGGCAGTACATTTGGGAGGTGGAGTTTAGGAGAGGGTATAGGCCATTAGGGATGAGTCTTTGAAGCTTACATCGTCTTGCATTTCTGAGTGTCTAACCAATATGGACTGGTGAGGCCTCATTGTCCCACACGGTTCTGCCTTCTTTGCTTTTCTGGTCACGAAGTTCTGAAGATCCCTGAAGCGGAATGATACCAAGTAAATCACTCACTTATTAAGATGCTTCTGTTGAGTATTTTATTATGATCATAAAAAAAAAACTGACAGTGTGTTCTCAGGTAAGAAATATCATGGGCTCTAATTGGGGTTGGAATAGGGAGGTGTGTACACAAAGAGAAGGGGGAGAGAGTAATAAATATGAAGAATATCTGATAAAGTCTGGGGGAATCATATTATTTTATATTTACTTATATTTGCATCTATATTTATCTATCATCCATCTATCCTCTAGCCATCTCTCTCTCTCTCTCTGTCTCTCTCTCTATCTAAAATCTGTCATGGTAAAGTTATGACTGACATTGCTCCCAACAAGAGCCATGGTCTGTCTAACAACCACCGTAGTACCAGTACCGTAGTATAAGAAACCTACATTTGAGTTCTTGGTTAGGGTTTTCCAAGTGACTCCTCAAACAATATAAGCTATTGCTGCTGCCTTGGTTGCCTCTCAGAGGTTGAAGGTAGGTCCCTATTGCTGAAGACACCACATACTTCAGAAATAGGACTCAGAAGATTTGAGCTGGCCCCGACCTGAGAGCCTCCTTCCTGTGGTCTTGCTTTCATAGTACCAAAAAGAGCCATGTATGCTGACACTTGGGAAAGAAATCAGTAGTGCTATCCAGCTGTGACACCTTTGAACTATGACAACTACCATCAAGGCAAGATACCCATAAAGGTGAAATAGTGACTCATATCTTGGAGCTAACCAACAGCTCTCTGATAAAGCCTACCTTAAGAGGGAAATTATACCTGCTGCTGGAAACCTAGCCAACTAGGTCAAAGGTCTTAGAAGATTACCTACAACTGTCACTTTAACAGACCCCCATAATTCCTAAGCATTTCCTGAAACTTATACCCACAGGTAAGTGTAGCTCTCATCCTCCCATCGTAAAAGATCTTTACAGAAAAAATGACCATTACAGGAAAGCACAATAGTCCATAATTCAGAGATTAATAGATCCTATGGATCCCAGCCCCTAATGGATACACTTACAACACAATACTTTTATCTAAGGCTCAGGAATATGGAAGAAAAGGAGACAGAAAGATGACAAGTACCAGAGGATCACGTATTATGATAGTGCCTTCCAGAAATGACAGGGAAGCTTCATTCATGAAACATCAACAATATGGATGAACCCCCAGCTGATTATCTGATACAAAGTGGTCAGCACAGTAATCATGTATGTACAAGCTACACTAAATGGACTCAGCAATTTGTCTTTATATATTTGTGTGTATGTGTGTGTGTAATAATAATACTCAAAAGAGGAAAGGAGTGAGAGGAGGATATGGAAAGAGTTGGAGGGAGGGGATATTGGAGGAGTTGATGGGAGGGGACATGGGAGGAGTTGATGGGAGGACAGGGAAAGGGGAAGTGAAATAACTATATTTTAATTAATTTTCTTTCAACTCAAAAGAAGTGGTTGTCACAGGAAAGAAATGACTTCCTCTGAAACTCTTATAAAGGAAAGCATTTGATTGGTGCCTGTTTACACTCTCAGAGGTTAGTCCATTATCATGGAAGGGGAGCATGATGGCATACAGGAAGACATATTGTTGAAGAAATAATTGAGAGCTCTACATCCAGATCTGTGGGCAGGAGAAAGAGAGAGAGACATTGGACTTAGCTTGGGCTTTTAAAAGCTCAAAGCCCACACCTAGTGACACACTTCCTCCAACAAAGCCACACCTCCTATTTCTTCTCAAATAGTGCCATTCCCTGATAATCAAACATTCAAGTATCTGAGCCTATGGGGGCCATTCTCAATCAAACCCCCTCACTCATCCTCTGCGTTGCAATTGCTACATAGAGTTTCAGTGTGTTTCTGAACGGCAGATCTACTGTAAGGAACGGAGACGATACTTCTCGCATCACTAGTGCAGTACTTAGCGCAGACAAGAAAGTCAGCATCAGGGCCAGGGACATGGCTCCATAGGTGAAGTCCTTTCTGTGCAGTTGTCCCCACTATTGTAGTAGAATCCACATGAAAGGTAGTCTGGGTGGCAGTGCATCTGTGATCCCAGCACTGGAGGGGTGGAGACAGGCTGCTCCCTGGAGCTCACTGACTGAACAGGCCAGCTGGATCAATGAGATCCAGGTGCAGTGAGGGACCCTGCTCAACAAATAAGGTAGAGAGTGACTGGGGACATTACCATACTTGAGTCCTGATCTTCACAAACATATGCACACACATGTATTCAGACACGGACACGTGAACACGTGAATGTGTACACACAAATACCACATGCACAGAAAATCAGTAAGTAGCAGGATTTTCTTAGTTTTGTAGAATAAATCCTCCAGAACCATGCCTTTTTCCTTTAAGAACACTTTATCATTGTTGTTCTTGTTTTGAGATAGGGTCTCACTATGTAGTCCTGGCTGGCCAGGAACTTCTTCTTCATTTGTAGACCTGGCTGGCCTTGAACTCACAGAACTCTGACTGCAGCTGGGACCAAAGTCACCACCCTTGGATAATGCTTCGTCTTTTTAATTGGAGTAATAATAATGTTTGATCCCCTGTTTAAGGATGCAAGAGACCACTGAAAGGACCTCTAGGATCAGAAGTGAACGTCCCTGAGGGGAAGGATTATAGAAGATGAAAGTTGACCTTCTGGGTTCTAATCCAGCATGTAGTCTTACATTTCTACTCATCTATCAAGCTTTCTCTTTTCAATTCCGTTTCTTTACATATAAAAGCACTGGGTGAGCTACGAGATTGAGCGGGTCCTAGTCATCTGTGTGGGCCGTCGCTTTCATGACTGCCGATCCAGGGCGAAGGAGACACTTAACATGCTTGAACACTAGGTGTCTCTCCTGGACTGGTGTTTCAGCCTCAGGAGTCAGGGATGGCATTTCCTGCTTAGATCTGGCGCTTAACTGATGATTTTCAGTCTTTCGCAGGCGCTCACACAGAGGAGACAGTGTGTGTGTGTGTGTGTGTGTGTGTGTGTGTGTGTGTGTGTGTG
>NW_026589854.1:0-1762 GCF_907164565.1 Psammomys obesus | reverse complement strand
TCTCTCTCACCCATCTTTTCACAGGATTGGATCCTCTTCTACCCCCCCGAATAACTTAACCTCTGCTGGCCGGGGCAATTTGGAGAGGACAGGAGGTCCACAATGAGAGAAACAGAACTAAAAAATTTGAACACAGGGGTCTTTCATGAGACTCATACTCCAACCAAGTACCATGCATGGAGATAACCTAGAACCACTGCACAGATGCTAGTTCAGTGTCCAAGTATGTTTCATAGTAATGGGAATAGGGACTGCTTCTGACATGAACAGACTGGCCTGCTCTTTGATCACCTTCCCCTGAGGCAGGAACAGCCTTACCAGGACACAGAGACAATGCAGCCCCTTCTGATGAGACCTAACAGACTAGGATCAGAAGGAAGAAACAGAAACCCTCCCCGGACATGGGGAGGGGCATGCGTGAAGAAGGGGGAGAAAGAGAGGGATTGGGAGGGGAGGAGGGAGGGAACTAGAGGGGGGATACAAAGTAAATAAAGTGTAATTAAAAATTTTTTAAAAATACATTAGAGAAGAGACAGCCTTGTCAACAAATAGCACTGGGAAAACTGGATCTCCAGATGCAGAAAAACAAACTATTTTGTATCTTGGTGTAGGCTTAGATTTCTCACCAAGCCAACTTTACATAGGTTCTTAAGCACCTTTACCTCCCTTCTAACCTTCAGGTTATGGACAGTAACCAGTAGCCTTGGCAGTAGTTTGTGATGTTTGTGGGAACCTTGACCAATGACTTGACATGATGTAATGGCACTCATTACATTCCTGGCACTCGAGGTGACATAATATCTTACATGATAACATAAGCTGTCTCATTGGGGCACTGTCTTCTCCACTATTGGTGACTCTATTGAAATTCCTTTCATATGTGTATAAGTTTTAGGGTGCTACTGTGGTAGTGAGTTTGGATATGTCTTTTCAAATGGCTTCAATGCTTTTTGTCTCTCCATTCCCTCCTCTACCTTGCCCTTCCATTCCCTCCCACTTAATCCTATTCTAGTTCATTCATCTCTGAGAATTGAACCCGGGTCCTCTGGAAGAGCAGCCAGTACTCTTATCCTCTGAGATACCTCTGCAGTGCCCCTTCATTTGTCTCTTTATGACATAGTGAACTCTTACTTCTCCTTCTTTGGAGGATCCTATCATCCTCCATGGTCCCTTGCCAGCTGCCTAACCTCTGCTGTTTTCAGATGGAACCACACATGTCTAACACTTACAAGGGAACATCCACACAAAGGAGAAACATGCTGTGTTTGTCTTTGGGGGTCCGTGTTACCCCATTCAGGATGATTGCTTCTAGATGCATTCATTCACCTGACAGTTTTGTGATTCATTGTTTCCTTGACAGCTGAATAATGTTCCATTGTGTCAGGGTGTCACCTTTCCTGTATCAGTCTATCAGCTCATGGACACTGATGCTCTTTCCTTTTTGTGGCTATAATGCACAGCCCAGCAGTGAACATGGATGACCAACTGCCTGTGCAGTAATATGTCTAGCACTTTGGGTCTGTTCCCGAGTGTATTTAAGCTGGATATTGCAACAGGTCGATTTTCAGGTTTTTGGTAGGGTTGCTTGCCTCTGAATGAGGCATCTTGTCTTGGCTGTTGGTGTTTGTATTTTTTGTACTGGCATCTTCAAATCAATATTTAAAATATTTGTTGTGTTTCTTGGTGTAAATATCTGGTCTTGTCTTAGTTGGGTGTGTGTTCTGACTTTTGGATGCTTTATGCCCACTGTGGTCCTAATCAA
>NW_026589853.1:0-3306 GCF_907164565.1 Psammomys obesus | reverse complement strand
GGGGCAGAGGCGGAGCCCGGGGGAGGAGGGAGGCGGAGCCCGCAGTAGCAGAGGCGGAGCCTAGTGGAGGCGGGGGCGGAGCTCGGGGCCGAGACGGGGAGGGACCTGGAGGCAGAGGAAGGCGGAACCCTGGGATGTGAAGGCGGAGCCCGGGGGAGGTGTGAGACGGAGTCCGTGGAAGCAGAGGCGGGGCCTAGTGGGGGCGGAGGCGGAGCCTGGAGGGCGGAGGCGGAGCCCGGGAGCGGAGGCGGAGTCCGGGGCGGAGGCAGAGCCGAGGGCGGAGGCGGAGCCCAGGCGGCGCCCGCCCCACACCCTTACCTGGCTTCTCCTGGTCTCAGTCTACCACCATGAAGTAGTCCACTAGCCGAGCCAGGACCGCCGCCACCGCGCCCAGGAAGAGGGTTCCCGTTGCCAACCCTCGCCGCCGCTGCCCACCCGGCCTAGGACGAGCTCAGCGTTTTCCCTTCAGCGTCTGTAGCCATAGCAACGGCGCTTCCATCAAGCAGGACAATGGAGGCGCGCATTGCGCCTCGCGCCAGCCCCTTCCCGCCCCACCCGAGAGGGCTTGGCCTTGGGGTTCCTCCGAGGACGCTCGGACTCGCCGCTGGGGAAGTGGGCGGCCGGGAACATTCTTGCCACGGAGGCCGAGCTCTTAGAGGCCGGGCCTCTGCCTCAACGCCCCCCTCCCCTATTCTTTATTTTCCCGGAGCGGGGTCTTTCCTTCCGCCTTCTTCCTCCCTTTTGCAATGCGGGGAGAAGGGCATGGAGGGGCGCGGGGTCACTTGCAAAGTTTGCTTTTTTCTGCTGCCTGCTTCCCCCTGGCAGCACGGAGGAGATACTCCCGCCCTGGGCTGGAAGCTTGTAACTTGCACCGCTGAGGCTTTTTGCTGCATGTTTTCTGTTTATGTTGTGCAGATGAGGATTTTAGAAATGTGCCACCGAGCTGGCGGGGGAGGAAAAGAGTTGTGCAATCTTCATAAGTGACTATGGTTTCTGGGATTCCTGGGCTGGGGGCGTTCACCTTGGACTTTCCTCTGAGTGCCCAAGAGAGTTGGGTTCCTCCTAGGAACAGGGCATCCCAGGGATACTCCTGAAATGGCCCTGTAGCCTCCCCCCCCAGCCCCGCCCACCTGACTTTCACTGCTTTTTTGTCTCAAGGTTCTGGTAGCTCAAGCAAGTGTTAACTTCCAAGTTGTTCTACTGCAAAAGCACAATCGAATAAATTCGTGGGGCTCTTTGTCCAGTCTAGAGATTATCCAAATCGCGTGAGTTTATTTTTTATATTGTTATTTTTTAAATTTTTATTAATTACAATTTATTCACTTTGTATCCCCCTTGTAGCTCCCTCCCCTTCCCCTCCTAACCCCACCCACTTTCCCCCTTCTCTACCCTCTCCACCCATGCCCCTCCCCCAGTCCACTGATAGGGAACGTTTTCCTCCCCTTCTGATCCTAGTCTATTAGGTCTCATCAGGACTGGCTGCATTGTCTTCCTCTGTGGCTTGGTAAAGCTGCTCCCCCCTCAGGGGGAGGTGATCAAAAGAGCAGGCCAATCAATTCATGTCAAAGACAGTCCCTCTTCCCAAAATATCCACTACTAATGTTTTCAGATTTGGCTGGCATAACACTTGGATGAGTTTACTTTGTTACTTCTTAATGATTATGAAGTTTAGTAGTAGAATATGTATGCAAATTAAGACTGAAGTTTTCAGAACCCGTGGTTTAGAAATTATCTTTGTGAGACCATCATTCGCTGAGGGGTTTGATCCTTAATATATTGTATATAGTAGATGCCAATGTACTTAGTGCAGCACATACACCCTCTGCCAATGACTAGCAGAAAGCTAGTGACTGGAGTTGTGAACTCAAAGAGTCATGAGCTCAGCTGCTCTGATTGACTAGTTCTCTTTTATGTGCCAGCGTTTCCCTTCCTGATTCCATGCTGGTAATTGAACTCATGGTCTCATACATGCTAGGAAAGCCTTATACCATTAAGCTATATTCCCAGTGACAGGGCAGACTTTTTCAGCAGGGGTCTGAGTGGATTGGGCCGAGCCATGCTGGAGGAATTGAAACTGAGGGGGTGCTTTAACTCAAGACCTTTTTCCTGCTAGTCAGACTGAGGAGTCATCATAACTGAAGTGATGAAGAGTAGGTTGGTTTTCAAAATAATTAAAGCAAACCAAACCACCCACAACACCTCATATAGATGTTTTCCCAGTCATGTTCCTGGGAGCTCTTCCTCCACCTTTTCAGTAAAGATTAATCTCACTTCCCCCAGAGACAGCTCATTCCACGGCTTAACAGCCGAGTTAGAAAGTCCTTCCTTATGAAGTAAGAGTTTGGCCCTGTAACCTCCTTTGTGTTCTCTGAAGCAACCAGAAAGGGAGAGACACCATATGACTGTGTGATTTCTAAAAATTGTTATTGTGGGTTTTTTCCCTCAATTTTACCTATTTTTGAAATTTGGAATAAGGGACTAGAGAGATGACTACTCAATTAAGAGCACTGTGTTGCTCTTCCAAATACCAGATTTGACTCCCAGCATTTTCTTGACAGTTCACAACCATCCATCCGTAACACCAGGTACATGGGATCCTCCTCTGGTCTCCTCCAGAAACAGACATGCATGTGGCACATGAACATGCAAAATCCATACATATAAAATAAAATATTTTTATACCTGGGATAAAATTCATATATCATAAAAGTAAATATACACTCCAGTGGCATTTAATATATCTCATAATTGGACAATGAATACATCTGTCAAGTTTCAAAACAATTTCTTCACTCACCCAAAATCCATTAAACAGACTCTACCATCTTCCTCACTATGCCTTGGCAATAACCACTTGCTTTCTGATTCTATGGATTTGCCTACTTGCTATAACGTGAATTAGTCTTGTTTGGTATATTGTTTCCTAGGTTTTTCGTTTTTGCTTGTTGGTTGGTTGGTTTTTTTGAGACAAGGTTTTCTGTGTAGCCTTGGTTGTCCTGGAACTCTGTTTGTAGACAAGGCTGGCCTTGAACTCACAGAGATCTGCTTGCTTCTGCCTCCTGAATACTGGGATTAAAGGCATGAGCTACCACACTACCACCTGGCTTGTTTCCTAGTTTTATCCCTGCTGTATCATTAGTACTGCCTTGTACTATTTAAGAGCATCAGTACTGCATTTTCCCTTATTGTTGAATAACCCTCCACTGTATGTACAAACCAGGCTTTGCTTATCCACTGGTGGTTTGGAGAATTGTTTCTCTCTAGCACCATGACCATGTATAGAAAGTATGTGAGTGGGGCTAAAGA
>NW_026589852.1:0-3620 GCF_907164565.1 Psammomys obesus | reverse complement strand
ACTGTTGCTCTATAGTACAGCTTGAGATCAGGAATGGAGATACCTCTAGAAGATCTATTATTGTATAGGATTGTTTTAGTGATTCTGGGTTTCTTGTTATTCCATATGAAGTTGAGAATTTTTCTTTCCAGGTCTGTAAAGAACTGTGTTGGTAACTTGATGGGAATGTATTAAATATATATATTTCTTCAGAACATGTATTTTTATTTTTATTTTTTAACATTAGTAACAGTTTTTAACTTTGTAGTTCAGAACATGTTTTGTTTTTTTTTTTTTTAAAGAAGTTATTTATTTTTATTTTGTGTGCATTGCTGTTTTGACTGCATGTATGTCTGTGTGAAGGTGTTGGTTTCTGGAACAGGAGTTACAAACAGTTGTGAGCTGCCCTGTGGGTGCAGACTAGAATTTGGGTCCTCTGCAAGAGCATTCAGTGCTCTTAACTGCTGTGCCACCTCTCCACTCCCCTGCCTCCATTTGTAGTATGAAGCTTCTCCCTGTCAAGCTCCCATTCTTGGTGACATCATCTCCACACAATGTGCCAAGCTAGTCCTTCCTGGTTTCCTTCTTAAGATTTACATAATAGAGCTTGGAGAGATGGCTCAGCACTTAAGAGCACTAGCTGCTCTTCCAGAGGACACAGGTTCATTTCCCAGCTATTTCTTTTTAAAAACTTTAACCTTGGCCTGATGAAACATGCCTTTAATCCCAATACTGGGTGAGGCAAGTTCAGGTAGATCTCTGTGAGATTGAGCATATCCTGGTCTACAGAGATAGTGTGTCTCAAAAACAAAACAAAACAAAACAAAACAAAACAAAACAAAACAAAACAAAGCCAAACAAACAGTGTGTACCATGGAGTATTATGAGGTCAGAAGTTAGTTTCAGAAAATGAGGTTGCAGATATCTGAGAGTTGCCACATCAGTCATCTCTCTAGCCTTTTTTCGTTGCACTTCGTTTATTGAAAATAGATATTTTTTTATACAGTACATTCTGATTATGGCTTCTTCTCTACCAGCTTCTCTGTGATGCTCCCTACATTCTCTTCCATCCCAATCCACACTCTCTTCTCTTGCCTAAGAAGACAAACAGGCACCTAAAGAATAAGAAGGAGCAGCCACGGGGTTGGAGAAATGGCTCAGTTGTTAAGAGCACTGTTTGTTCTTCCAGAGGTCCTGGATTCAATTCTCAGCATCCACAAGGAGGCTCACAACCATAATGTGAAATGATGCCCTCTTCTATCATGCTGATGTACATGCAGAGGAGCACTCACAAACACAAAATAATTAAATCTTAAAAAGGGGAAAGAGAGAGAGGGAGCCAGGTGTGGTGGTAAATGCTTTTAATCCCAGCACACAGGAGACAGAGTCAGGAGATCTTTATGAATTGAGTCTATCATGGTCACAAAGTGAGTTCCAGGACAGTCAGAGTTATACATAGAAACCTTGTCTCAAAAAACTAATCCACAAACAAACAAACAAACAAACAAACAAACAAAAAACACACTTCCAGAAATAGAAGTATAAGGAAATAAAAATAAAACAAACAATTCAGAATAAGAGAAAATAAACAAACCAATACAGGAAATAATACAAAGATAAAGCATAAGGAGTTGGCCTGGTGGCACTCTTCTGTAACACCAGCACTCAGGGGGACAGAGGCAAGCAAATCTGTGAGTTTGAGGCCAGCCTGAGGCCAGGACAGCTAGGAGCTTTGGCTCACATAGCAATTCTCCCAGCAGGAACCCTGAGGCAAGAGGATCCCTGTGAATTGGAATCCAAGTAAACCTTACATACAGAGAACAATGTTGTCAGAACACAATCCAAAAGCAAGGACAACAAGAGGAAATAGAAGAGTAAATAAATAAGCACCAAACCATAAATGTAAGGTTAGGGAATCAGTAAGTGGACACATGATTTTCATCCTATTTTGTTTTTATTGTGTTTGCATTGACACTGAATGCTTGAGTCAATCTAGAGAATGAGAAAACCCAAGGTGGGATTAAGTGTCTGGACTCAAATATGCAAGCAGATGGCAGCTTGTGGTTGGGAGGTGAGGCTGCAATAGGGCTGGGCTGAGCAGGGTGGTATATAAAGGCTTCAGGGAGACAGAGGAGTCATTCCCTCAGTGACCTGAAGACTGTGGTCTTAGCCTGGCTCTGCTGAGATCCAGAGACCCTATGCTCATCAGTGCTCAGAACTGGTAAGTCACTTTGATCCAAAGGGCCAGGGTCCCTCAAAATAGAGAGGTTAGGCCCAAAGTAAAAAAGTCATTTATTTATTCACTTGTTTATTTATTTACTTACTAATGTTTCTAAAGGCTTTATTTTTCTGGATGTGTAGAATTTAAAACTACCGTTTAAATTTGTAATGATTTTATTGATTATTGGGGAATGTCACATCATTGAACCCTGAGCACACTCACTTCCCAGTCCACCCTGGTCAACCTCCCCACTTGCCACCAACCAGGAAAAAAAAAAAGAAAGAAAAAGAAGGAAACTCAGTTTGTGAGGCCAATATATTCACTGGAATGTGAGCAAACTTTAGGTGGCCAGCCTCTTAGAGAAACATGAATCCTTTCCCACCTGCCACCAGCCAGACGCTATCACTGAGGGTGGCTACCCTTCTTCATCCTTACCACAATGTTGAATAGTTCTTTTTGGGACAGGATTGTTCTTTCCTGTCTCTTCAGATGAACATACTGAAGAAGATTGGATTTAAGTTCAGGTTTCGACACAACTTTAAATAATACCGGATGGAATATCAACCCCATTTCCAGGATTATGAAAGTTTTTCACAGGCAGATTCTATATTTTGGAAAAAAATTTTTCAAGATGGGTGTGTAAACTTCCCATGCTCTGTGCTTGGGGACTTATCACATTATCTGTGTCAGGTTGGCATACAAAGATAGTACTCAGCTTTCAGACTGCTAGGGGCCCTGCCCAGTGTGGATGGGATTGAGTGGGGCATTGGTTAGGGTTGGAAAGAAGACTGAGGAATGTTTAACCCTGGGTGTACTAGTAAGAGGCTCCTCGTGCTCTCACTGAGGGAATTTGGTTTGAGACTTACAGTGAGGATAATGGATTAAGTTGATATTTCCACCAAGGACAGAGCAGTAAACTTGCCTGACCTTGAGTGGTTCCTGTGATGGTGAGGGGTCTTTTTAATCTTGATGCTGACAATGTATTCTTCCCTAAATGCCTCCCCAGGATCCTTCTGACTGAAGACCTAACAGGATGAGTGCTCAGACTCCACCCACACTCCTGAAGGTGACAAGGCAGGCTCTGCTGAGAGATGAGACCTTGAACATGTCAGCTCTGGACAAACTGCCCATGGAGCTCTTGCCAGAACTGTTCAAGGAGGCTTTGACTGGCAGACACACTACAACTGTGAAGGCAATGGTGGCAGCCTGGCCTTTTCCCTGTCTCCCTGTGGGGTCATTGATGAAGACCCCTGACTTGGAAACCTTCCAAGCAGTTCTAGCAGGAGTAGACATGCAGCTGCAAAGAAATTTTCACTCCAGGTAAGCAATAAGCAAGTACTGTAGGATGGAGCTCATGCATAAGAGGGAAGTGATTGTGGGGTTATGGAAAATGGCTTCTTCATGAGGCTTTTGATGGATC
>NW_026589851.1:175807-199414 GCF_907164565.1 Psammomys obesus | reverse complement strand
AGAATGATATTTTCCAGTTCCCACCATTTACCTGCAAATTTCATGATTCCTTGTTTTTTTACTGTGGAGTAATATTCAATTGTGTAGATGCACCACAATTTCTGTATCCATTCCTCCACTGAGGGGCATCTGGGTTGTTTCCTGGTTCTGGCTATTACAAATAAACCTGCTACAAACATGGTGGGGCAAATGTCCTTTTTGTATACTTGAGCACATTCTGGATATTTGCCTAGGAGTCTTATAGCGGGATTTTGAAGAAAAGCTATTCCTAATTGTCTGTGAAAATGCCAGATTAATTTCCAAAGTGGTTGTAAAAGTTTACATTCCCACTAGTAGTGGAGTAGGGTTCCCCTAACTCCACATCCTCTCCAGCATGTGTTGTCACTTGAGTTTTTGATCTTAGCCATTCCGATGGGTGTTAGGTGAAATCTCAGGGTCGATTTGATTTTCATTTCCCTTATGACCAAAGACTTGATGGGAATTGCATTGAATCTGTAGATTGCTCTTGGCAGGACGGCCATTTTCACTATGTTAATCCTATCGATCCATGAACATGGGAGATCTTTCCATCTTCTGATACCTTATTCAGTTTCTTTATTCAGAGACTTGAAGTTTTTTTTCCAACCAGTCTTTCACATGCTTGATTAGGGTCACACAAGCTACTTCATGGTATTAGTGGCTATTTTAAAAGGTGTTTCCCTCCTAATTTCTATCTCAGCTCTTTTTTATTTCCTATGCAGTAGGGCTACTGATTTTTTTGACTTAATTTTGTATACAGCCACACTGCTGAAAGTGTCATCAGCTGAAGTTGTCTCTAGTTGAATATTTGCCGTCAATCATGTATACTGTCATATCATCTGCAAATTGAGATACTTGGACTTCTTCCACTCTGATTTGTATCCTAGTGATCTCCTTTAATTGTCTTATTGCTCTAGCTTTGACTTCAAGTACTATGTTGTAGAGATATGGATGGAGTGGTCAGCCTTGCCTTCTCCTTGTGTTCAGTAGGATTGATTTATGTTTCTCTCCATTTAGTTTGATGTCATCTATAGGTTTGCTGTATATTGTATTTAATATGTTTAGTTATGTGCCTCGAATCCCTGATATCTAAAAGACTTTAAACATGAATGGTTGTTGGATTTTTTTTTTTTTTTTGCATCTAAGGAAAAAGAAAGTACCAAAATCTGTAACTTAAAGAAGCTAAGCAAGGGGGCAGACCCTGGGAAAGACAACTAATTCTCATGCACAAAGTCAAAGGGGATGAGCAAAGGAAGAAGGAGAAAACAGGCAACAGGACAAGAGCTTACTACAGAGGCCCATTGAAATGCTTTATATAGCAATGTATTGAAGGAAATGCTGAGACTCATGGTCCAAATCCAGGCAGAGTGCATGGAATCTTTTGAAAGAAGAGGGAGATAGGAAGTCCTGGAGGGTACAGGAGCTTCACAAGGAGAACAAAAGATCACAATATTCTGGCCAGATATGTCTTTTCTGAGACTGGTATGCCAACCAAGGGCCATGCATGGAGATACCCTAGAACACCTAGAACCCAGGCACAGCTGGAGCCTATGGCAACTCAGTATCCAAGTGGGTGTCCTAGTAATAGGGACAGGGACTGTCTCTGACATGAACTCAGAAGCTGGCTCTTTGGTCACTTCCCTCTGAGGGGGGATCAACCTTCCCAGGCCACAGAGGGACACAATGCTGCCACTCCTGATGAGACCTGATAGGCTAGGTTCAGATGGAAGGGGAAGAGGACCTCTCCTATCAGAAGACTTAGGAAGCTTCCTGGAAGGAGGAAAGGAAGGGATAGTGGGGTTGGGAAGTAGGGCCTACAGTGGGGATTCAAAGTGAATAAACTAATTTATAAAAGAATATATAAAATTTTTAAAAGTTAAAAAAACAAAAAGATAAATATGCTTTTCTTCTTTGTTTTTATTGACTTATATATATTGATATTTAATATCATATATTTCATATATCCATATATATATATTGATATATGTAGCCCTGGATGTCAAGAAACTCACCTTGTAAAGCAGGATAACCTTGAACTTCCAAGGACCTACCTGCCTCTTCTTTCCAAGTGTTGATATTAAGAATCTCTAAGATCTTTAATATTTAAGATCCTTAATATCAATTCTCTGGCCTGAGGTCCAAAATATTTTTTACAGTGATAGGAGTGGAAGCATATCCTCACACATATTAGCCAAGTGCTCTACCAGTATCCTACACATTTAAAATAAAGATACTTTAATAAATGCAAGATAAATATTCAGGCAAGCAAAATCAGCTAAAAAATAGATTCCCTGAATTTGTAGCTTTCCATCTTCTTAGATTCAACAATTTCTTAATTTTTTTTCATGATCCTATGTTAGCTAAACCAAATCAATTAATTACTTCTTTCAGGTAAGCACCAGTTGTATTTACAATGACTATGATGATTATGATGTTTTAAGTTTACATAGTAACAAAGTTGCAAATAGTGATGTGCTCATCTAGTGAGAGTTCAAAAGTGACTTAACAAGGGTAGCAAGAGGTGGAATTTATAGCTTGTTTCTTTTTCTTTGCCTCCAAAGTTCTTGTAGAGAAGTAAATATTCACAAAAATTAAAGATTATTGAAAGAAATAAGTAAAAGACACTGAGAAGGCAGGTGATTCATGTTTACTATAATGTAGCCGATTTAGTTTTTTCAATAAAATTTATTTTCTTGAACAAAGATCATTTGGTGCATTACTTATCCATCTAGATCTTTTGTATAGGTTCTTAGTTTGATAGATAATATAATTTTTAAAAAATGTACTCATCATTGAACTGGAAGGCTTCCTTTTAAATATGGAGAAAAAAATAATTCAAACATGCTGAATATATCAAAAATTGATGATGAAACCAATTTGGCAAGAGGAGAAAGAAGAAAAACGATAATATTTGAGCTAAAAATAATTGTTAACTCAGCACTGAAAGACAATAATTCCATTGAGTGAGTCAGGCAAAAAAAAAAAAAAAAAAAAGTCCCAACTGTCTGAATCGGCAATATTTAGAATTTTGGACTTTGTAAGGAAAAGAGATGATAGGGATAAAAGAAAATGTTTTATAAAAGCAGACAGGCTTAGCAGTGAGTATTTAGGCATCTTCCTCAGACAAGGTTGTTTGGGATCTATACTTATATCTAGTTAAGTAAAGAGGTTATTTCATTCATGACTTAAAGTTGCATGTTTATTTATTTGTGCATCATGGTATGATTATGTACACTAGAAAGTGTAGATACTCAATGATGATAATGGGCATATATCTCCCTGGAATTGGTAATTTTCAATAAGCTGCCAATGTGTGAAGTTGGGAACTGAACACAAGTCCTCTATACAACACTAAGTGCAATTAAACACTGAGCTCTCTGTCCAGCCTCATTTCTCTCAGTGACTTTATCAGGTCTTCAAGAATATGTTTTTTACAATAAATACATTATTATTATTATTATTATTACAATTTATTCAATCTGTATCCCAACTGTGGTCCAATCCCTCATCTCTCCCCAAACTTACCTTCCTTTACTCTTCTCCTTTTATGCCCTTATCTAGTCCACTGATAGGGGAGCTTCTCCTCCCCTTCCATCTGACCTTACCCTATCAGGTCTCTTCAGGGCTGGTGCATTGTCTGGCCTGGCAAGGCTGCATTATGCAGGGGGAGGTGATCAAAGAGTATGCTATTGAGTTCATGCCAGAGAAGGAGCTATGGGCTGCCTTCCTGAAATATCTTTCTTCATCCTCAAACAGAAATCATATATGTATATATTGAGGGTCTTGAATATACTAGGAAATAATTTTATCATGCAGTTCTATATTTATTCAGTATTTTTTTTCATTTTTCTTTCAATTTTGATACAATGTTTTTAGGTACAGAATTTATTGTCAGGCATGTTTTTTAACTTAGTTTGAAGGTAATGACAGAATATATGGTCTATAGCCTTAAAATTAATTAGCCATTAATTTATCAAGAGGTTATGTCTTATTTGTTATGTAAAATATCACAATAAATTTAGTCTGCTACTTCCTCTCTCTTTCAGATTTTACAATCCAATGTTATCTGTCAAAAAAGTCTGTTATCTTACCCTTGTTAATGATGTGATGTTATGGGGTTAAAATAAGCATCCTTGCAGTGGATTTTCTCTCAGTAGAGAAGTTACTTATTCATTTATAGAAGCAAATATCTAAATTTGTATCCTGTGATTTTATTAATGAGATATATGACACCATTAGAGTGATATGAATAGACTCTTTGACGTTATGAGAAATAGAATAATCTGGGAAATATTCCACTTTAAACAGAGACATGATGTTTGTAAATACCAGAAAATGAATACAGCAAGTAGGGATACATATAGTGATTGAAACATGGTATAATAAAAGTGAATTCAATTTAAATTTTGTGATATATTCTTATTTCTCAAGAGCGTACGTGTTACCTAATATTATGTAAGGCTAAAAACGTACATTAATTCATATTTTGAAACTTGAGTTGTCGCTCCAAATTTTGTAAACAGTGTGGATAAGATAACAATCCACTGAACGGTTTCTCTTTCAACTTTTTAAGATAAAACTCTTTTTTTTAAGAAGGAACATATTTGCACTATAAGAAATAAATAGGGACTTGCAAAATGGCAGCAACAGGACAACTCTTGTTCTGACCAGCAGCTCAGCAGGATAGGCATAGTGACCAGCAGTCAAAACTCGCTGCCTTAAAACACAAGTGACTGTGTTTCCCAGGTGATAGGATACCCCACAGTGGGGGATTCAATCAGGTCAACTCAGCCAGCTAAACCTCGAAAGAGATCCATGTTGCACCAGGAACTTGTTCTCCAACCTAGAGCCACAGACCAGTGTGCTCTGATCACTGTCCCAGACTGAACTGTGGGCACCACATCAGAGTCTGTGATTTCCAGTCGTGAGATAACCCCATGGTGAAGGATACGATTGGGACCAAACTTAGGTCACACAGACATTCCCTGGAAAAGACCCAGATTTCTGCAGGCACCCAGGAGCCAGCCCAGAGCCAGAGCAGGGGACCCTGGCCACTGCACAGAGTCCTGCCTGCATGACTGACTTGCTGACCCAGATAGAATTGTGGGCCCCAGGGTAATGAGACATGGTTTCTCTGTCAGATGCAGGGAAGGAGACAGCTGGTCTGATCTCAGAAAACTCACTCTATATCACCAACCCAAAAAGTTCTCGGGGAAAAATTATCCAATTTGGGCCAACACCCAGGCACCCAATCCCCAGAAAGGCGGAGCCATGCAAGTCTGTGCCTGCGGGTTCTACTTGCCATCCCAGACAGAAAGGTTGACCTCAAAGCAAAGTCTGGGTGTCCCTGTCAGGAGGAAACCCCACACCTGGGGGGATCATCAGGTCCAAGGCTCAGGGACACCCACCTCCAGAAGACTTTCTGGATTCACGCAGATTCTAGGCTCTAGCCTTCCCCTGCATTCATGAGCACCTTGCTCACTTGCCATTGTTGAGTCCCGCTAGGGCATTGGGAAACACAGCTGCAACCTCCTAACTACCAAAGCCAGAGAGCCAATACAGCAGCCCTCAGATACTGCTCCATGGTTAAACCAGTTATCCCCAGCTAAACTGACAACTCTGTGGGAATCCCTGGGTCTATAAGAGGGCTGCACCCAAAAATTACACCTTAAGAGCAACAGCTACAACTCACTTAATTCAGAGCAAGAAACCTAGCAGCAGGGCAGACAGCAAGACCTCTCCTGATGAGAGGAGAGCCTTCCTGAACATGACAGTTACCACACAGTTCCATTCGCCTGAAGTGAACTGTGACAGTTGCTGAGAAACACCACCATTCATTTGTCAGTACCAAAAAAAGCTGAGGAGAACTCCTTTAGAACCCCACCAAGTGGATTCTACACACCCCAGGACCCAGCAAGCAACAGAAATTAACAAACAACACCTAAGACAGAGAGACTGGTAGAGGCCATTGAAAAAGCACAACCAACAAATGGCAAAGAGATATAGCATGCCCAGAATCCACTTATCCAGCAGCAAGTAGCCCTAGGCACCCTAAAATAAATGAAATTCAAGAAGGTGACCCTACATCTAAGCTTATGAAGAGGTTAATGGAGGAAGCATTTGAGGAAGCAATAAAACTGCATAAAGAATTAGGGGAAGATACACTAAAACAGACTATGGCCATCTGTAAGGAAATACAGGAAGATGTAGCCAAACAGTTTGTGGCTTTCCAAGAGGAAATGATTAAATCACTGAAAGAAAGAAAAAAAAAGAGGAATGTTCAAAGAAACAGGTAAAGGAATTGAAGGAAAAACAAGACAATACAGTCAGACAGGTGAAGGAAATCAACAAAACGCCTCAAGATCTGAAGATAGAATTGGAAAAATTAAAGAAAACAGATGGAGGAAATCATGGAGAAGGACTACCTAGAGAAAAAAAAAAAACAAAAAAACAGGAACTACAGAGTTAACCATAACCAACAGACTACAAGAGATAGAAGAATGAATCTCAGCTGTTGAAGATACATTGGAAGAAATTAATATATCAGTCAAAGAAACGTTAAATCTAAAAAATTCCTGACACCGACCATCCAAGAAATTCAAGACAACATAAAAAGACAAAAACTAAGAATAATAGGAATAGAGGAAAAAGAAGATTCCTTCCTCCAAGGCCCAGAGAATATTTTCAACAAAATCATTGAAGAAAATTTCCCATCCTGAAAGGAGAGGCCTATAAGAATACAAGAGGCCTATAGAACACATAATATATTTGCCCAGAACAGAAAATCTTCAGGTCACATAATAATCAAAACATCAAGTATATAGAACAAAGAAAAACACTAAAAGCTGCCACAGAAAAAGGCCAAGTAACATATAAAGGCAAACCCATCAGAATCACACCTGACTTCTCAACAAAGACTATGAAAGACAGAAGGGCCTGGATGGATACAGGGCAGAACCTTAGAGTACATAGATGTAAGCCTAGGCTACTGTACCCAACGAAACTCTCAGCCTCATAGAAGGAGAAAACAAGATACTCAACGACAAAAACAAATTTCAACAATAACTACACACAAATCCAGCATTACAAAAGATAGGAGAAGGAAAAATACAACCCAAGAAATCTAACACTTTCAAGAAAACACAGAATATAAATAACCTCACTACAGCAAAACAAAAAGCATCCAAACACCCAAACACACAACCATAGCCAACATCAATACCAAAGGTTCTAACAGCATGCGTCATTAATCTCCCTCAACATCAATGGACTCAATTCTCCAATAAAAAGACACAGACTAACAGAATGGATGCATAAACAAGAGCCAACAAACTGTTGAATACAAGATACACACCTAAGTCACAAAGATAGATATTACCTGAGAGTAAAGGGCTGGAAGACGGCTTTCCAAGCAAATCTACCCAAGAAGCAAGCAGGAGTAGCCATTCTAATGTCTAACAAATATATTTTCAACCAAAATCAATCAAAAAAGATAATGAAGAACACTTCATACCCATCAAGGGAAAAATCCACCAGGACGATATCACAATCGTGAACATCTATGCCCCAAATGTAAGGGCAAAAACATTTGTAAAAGAAATTTTATAAAACTTAAACCACACATAAACCCCAACACATTAATAATGGGAGACTTCAACACCCCACTCTCAACAAAGGACAGGTCAACAAAACAGACATTAAACAAAGAAACAATAACTCTGACAATGAATGAAGTGGACCTCACAGATATCTACAGAACCTTTCACCCAAGAACAAAAGAGTTTACTGTCCTCTCAGCACCTTATAGAACCTTCTCCAAAATAGACCATATAGGTGGTCACAAATCAAGACTCATCAGATACAAGAAGATTGAAATAATCCTTTGTATCCTATCTGATTACCATGGAATAAAGCTGTACCTCAATGACAAAAATAGCTAAAGTCCCACACACAAGGAAACTGAACAACTTGCAACTAAATGACAAATGGGTCAGAGGAGAAAGAAAGAAACAAATTAAAGACATCCTAGAATTCAATGAAAATGAAGATACAACATACCCAAACTTATGGGACACAATGAAAGCAGCACTAAAAGGAAAGTTCAAAGCACTAATTGCCTTCATGAAGAAATTCAAAACATCTCATGCAAGCAACTTAATGGCTCACATAAAAGCCCTAGGGGGAAAAAAAAGAAGAAGCAGACACACCAAAAAGGAGTAGACAGCTGGAAGTAATCAAACTCAGGGCTGAAATCAATCAATTAGAAACAAATAAAACAATTCAAAGAATCAATGTAACCAAGAGCTGGTCCTTGAGAAAAATGAACAAGATAGAAAAACCCTTAGCAAAATTAACTAAAAGGCAGAGAGACACTATCCAAATCACCAAAATCAGAAATGAAAAGGGAGATATAACCACAGACACTGAACAAATGCAAACAATCATTACATTGTCCAAGAACAGAGGGCAGAATACTCCCAGACCTTCAAAGAAGAGCTAACACCAATACTCTTCAAACTATTCCACAAAATAGAAACAGAAGGAATACTACCAAACTTATACTATGAAGCCACAGTCACCTTGGTACTTAAACCTCACAAAGACCCAACAAAGAAAGAGAATTTCAGGCCAATCTCCCTCATGAACATTGATACAAAAGTATTCAACATAATACTTGCAAACGAATTCCAAGACCACAATGTTGTATTAATTGTTTATGTGTATACAATATTTCCATGAAAAAGCTTATTCTTTAAATTGAAGAAACTGCTAAATAGATTCGTTTCTTGAGTTTACTATGATAGTTTAGTTTCTCTGCACAGCTTTATGCATTAATAACTTCTACATGGTTGACTTCATATGATAAACAATTTCTCTTGCTATGATTTTTGAATTGGTAGAACTACAATCTCTTTAGTTGTATTTGGTATGCTAAAAACATTGCATATTTCACACTGGGGGAAAATATGATGTAGTGAAGTTAGAGACTGATTTCGCATTAGCAGTATTATTGTCTTCTGGGTCTACATTACTATATTGGACAGCACTGTCAGCTATTTGGCAATCTTTATTAAGTCTCTCTTTAGCAGAATTGTCCAAAATCACAATTACACCATGACTTACAATATTCTTCCCCATATCAGACCACTTGATTAGAGTTTTTCCAACTTTGCAGTTTGGGTACTGAGGATGTTGAATTCCTAAATTTTTATAATAATGACAATGAAAGTTATAAAAACTGGCAGTTATTGTAAGTCACCATGTGAGACTTGTGTATATATATAGTTAAATATGACCTCATTAACAATAAAAATAAATTCAACTGTTCTAATTCACAGAATCATTGCAGTGCCTGGAGAAAATATTCTACTGAAAAGGTATTCATTGTAGAAGGAAGCTAAAAAATGTGTGCTCTCCAGAAAGGGGTACATAAACTGTGTGGCTGGCTGTTTAATTACTTCCTCCTAGAGGTTGCAGCCTTGCCAGGGCACAGAGAAAGATGATGCAGGCATCTTTGATGAGACCTGAGAAGTTAGGGTCAGATAGAAGGGGTGGAGGGCCTCTTCTATGAGAGGACTACGGAAAGGGCATAGGCATAGAAGAGGGATGGTGGGTAGGACTGGGAGGCGACAAGGGAGGAGGCTGCAGCTGGATACAAAGTAAATAAATTATAATAAGTAAATATATAAATAAAATTAAATTTCAAATGTTTGAACTGGTGAATAATATTTTTTAATCTGCTTTTGCTGAATTCTGTAAAATATCTAATTTATTTTCATAGTGTGCTAAAAAGACACATTGTAAAGGAAGACCAGCATATCACTCCTTTCAGTAAATGTAGATGTGACTTATTTTCTTCAAGTGCTCCTTCTTTTCAAAGATTTGGGTGAGTAATTCTTGTATGACTCATGATAGGTGGACTTGCAGTCATTGTTTCAGATCTATGTTCTTCTGATACAAATGACCTTACAAGTATTAAGTCACATTCAGAATTTTCAGTTCATGTATGGTTGTTCTCCTTACATTCTCCTGCAAGAAATTTTGTTAAGTATATTATTTGCTTTCTTAATTTTGGATTAAATTCTTAAAATTAACTTATCTCAAGATAACACAATGCCGTGAATTACTCTGGTTTGTTACTTCAAAAATATTGAGTTTTCTTTTACCTCTTGCAACATGTTTTCATATTCTTTCAAAAGAATAGGTAGATTTCTACAAAATCTGTTTTTTTTTCCATGAATATAGTACATACTGAACCAGAACTCTAAAATGTTACAGGCATGCTTAAAACAAATGATGTATTATTTAGATAGAAGTGAGAAGTTCTCCCTGGACTTTCTAGGCTGGATGGAGGATGGGAACTTTTGGATGTGGGGTGATGAAAACAACACGTTTTACAAAAAAAGAACAAAACCCGAACAAAGACATTAATAGACTTGTTGATGTTGGATGGGAGAATGTCAAGGTGACTCATCACTAAACACAGAACTAAAGGCAAATAATGACTGCTAGTATAGGACATTATACTTCCCCCCAAAAGACCCCACTATTTATTAATCCAATACCAAGTGTTCTGTACTGGATTCATATTCATAAAGCAACAGGAATTAAACTTACCATGTTGTATGACTATATTAATCTTTTTATAGGTACATGTATCAAAAATATGAACTTAATAAAGTCATGAATTTTAGAAGATATAAAGGCAGGAAGACATGGGGAAGGCTGGAGGGAGGAAATGGAAGTTCGGAAAGGTTGTAATTTTATTTTAATTATGACATTACTAATCTGGTCCCATATGTCTTGATTCACCCAGGATGACTTAAAAAAATAATAATTATTTGCAATAGCATTATACATACTAGAATTTTTGAACATATTAGCGTTACAATCTCCATTTACTTGTTTTAATATATTTTGTTTTATTTTAATTTTAAAGTTACTTTATTATTAATTAGACTTTACTCCCTTTCTATCCCAGCTTTATTCCCCTGCCTCTTCACTTCCCAATCCCAACCTTCCTCCATCCCTCTCTCTCCTACCATGCCCCTTCCTAGTCTTCCCAATCCAACCCTTCCTCCTTCCTTTCTCTCCTCCCATGCCCCTCCCTAAGTCCACTGATATGGGAGGACCTCCTCCCCTTCCATCTGAATGTAGCCTATCATGTCTCATCACAACACGCTACATTGTCTTCCTCTGTGACCTGAGCTGCCATGGGCTAAATCCCTGCTTGACCTAAGTTATCTCCATGCAAATTTCTTGGTTGGAATATTCATCTAAGAATTGACCCCTTTGCACAGATTTTTTGTTTCTGTTGGTCTCCTTGGGGAGCTCATGTCCCCTCCAGATCTTTCTATCCCTCCTTGTTTTATAAGGTACCCACCACTCTACCCAATTTTTGTCTGTGAGTCTCAGCATCTACTCTGATACCTTGCTAGGTAGAATCTATCAGTGGCTCTCTGTGGTAGGCTCCTGTGCTCTTCCCTGTTTTCTCACTCTTCCCAATTGACTCTCTGAGTGAGGCTTGAAGGGTCCTCCTTCATGCTTATCTACCATTGATCTACCGATTATGTACGTTTATCCTATATTTTATGTCTACTTTCCACTAATAACTGAATTATATATCGTGTGTGTCCTTCTGATTTGGGGATATCTCACTCAGGATAATCTTACATCTGTCAGTATGGCTAATATCAAAAACTCAAGTGACAATACATGCTAGAGAGGATTTGGAGAAAAGGGAGTCCTCCTCCATTGCTGGTGGGAATTTAAATGGTACATGCACTTTGGAAATCAGTCTGACATTTTCTCAGACAATTAGGAATAGAGCCTCTTCAAGATCCAGCTATTCCACTCCTTGGCATATATCCAAAAAATATTCAAGCACACAACAAGGACATTTGCACAACTATGTAAATAGCACCTTTATACATAACTGTCAGAATCTGGAAACAACCCAGATGTTCCTAAACTGAGAAATGGATGCAAAAATTTTGGAACATTTACAAAGTGGAATACTCTACAGCAAATAAGAAGCAGGAGATGTGAAATTTGCAGGCAAGGAAAGAAAGAAAGAAAATTAAATTTAAAAAGAAAAATGGGAGCTATAAAATGAATCATAAAGACAGACCCACTAAATAAAGCCTGATTTCTCAATGGAGATTCTACAAAAGAGAGGGCCTGACACATATTCTCCAAATGATGAGAGAAAATTGAGCAGCCAAACTAAAAACCACATTAGTTGGAGAAACCAATTTTAAGCAGGATCTATCTACAATGATTTCAGCTCTCCATATGGCACTAGAAGGAAAATTTCAACTTAAAGAAGTTTACGACACTCAATAAAAACAAAATAAATATTTAATCTCTTGAGCAAACTTTGGGCAAAGTACAGGGAATTTTATGAAAGAAGGGTGAGATAGTGAGATCTGGAGAGGAAAAGAACTCCACAAGGAAAGCAACAGAACCAAAATATCTGGGCACAGGGTTCTTTTCTGAGATTGATACTCCAACCAAGGACCATTCATATGTATTACCTGGAACACCTGCTCAGATGTAGCCCATAGCAGCTCATTATTCCCAAAATGGCTAAAAGGAATGGTCTCTGACATGAATTAAGTGGCAGGCACTTTGACCACACCTTCCTGAGGGGGGAGCAGCTTTGCCAGATATGATGGGACCTGATAAACTAGGGTCAGATGGAATGGGAGGAGGACCACCTCATCAGTGGAATTGGAGAGGGAAATGGGAGGAGATGAGGGATGGAGTGTTGCATTGGGAGGGAATGAAGGACAGGGTTACAGCTGAGATACAAAGTGAATAAACTGTGATAAATAAAAATAATAAATAAAAAATAATCTCTGGCCACAAAATGAAAAGATTGAGAGAAACAACCCATATAAGAGCAAGAAAATAGCAGAAATCAACAACTTCTCATTGATAACACTCAACATCAATGATTCACTAACTAAAAACAAACGAGTCTCCTGTTGGTATCAGACTGTTGGATCAATGGAATTGGATAAAAGACCCTGAAATAAATCCACACACTTATGGACACCTGATTTTTGATAAAGATGCCAAAATTATTCCAAGTAAAAAAGACAGCATCTACACCAAATGGTGCTGATCTAAATGGATGTCTACATGTAGAAAAAAGGCAAATAGATGCATACTCATCACCCTGCACAAAACTAAAGTGCAAGTGGATCAAAGACCTCAATAGGAAATCAGACAGTAAACTTGTTAGAAGAAAAAGTGGGGAAGTGCCTTGAACCCATTGGCACAGGAGACAACTTCCTGAACTGAACACCAACAGCACAGGCTCTAACACCAACAATCAATAAATGGGACGTCATGAAACTGAAAACTTCTGTCAAGCAAAAGACACTCTCCTCAGAACAGTACGAGTGAGTACAGATTGAGAAAGGATTTTCACCAACTCTCTACCTGACAGAGGACACATATCCAGTATATACAAAGACTTCACGAAGTTAAACAGCAACAAATCAAGTAATCCAATTAAAAAATGGAGTACAAAGCTTAACACAGAATTCTCAATAGAGGAATATCAAACGGCAGAGGAACCCTTGAAGAAATGTTCAATGTCATTAGTCATAAGGGAAATGCAAATCAAATCAACCTTAAGATTTCACCATAAACTCATCAGAATGGCTAAGATAAAAAAGTCAAATGACATACATGCTGGAGAGGTTGTGGAGAAGGGGGAACCCTCCTCCACTGCTGGTTGGAATATAAACATGTAGAACCAGTATGGAAATCAATCTGGCTCTTCCTCAGACCTGTAGAAACAACACTTCCTCAAGATCCAGATATGCCACTCCTAAGCATATATACAAAAGAAGCTCATATACACAATAAGGACATTAGCTCAACCATATTTGTAGAAGTTATATTTGTAATAGCAAGAAGCTGACAACAGCCCAGATGTCCCTCGGTGGAGGAATGGATACAGAAATTGTGGTACATCTACCCAATGGAAAATTCCTCAGCAATAAACACAAGGAAATCATGAAATTTGCAAGTAAATGGTGGGATCTGGAAAAGATCATCCTGAGTGAGCTATCCTAGAAGCAGAAAGATGCACATGATATATACTCACTCATACAGATATATAGTATAGGATATACCTACTAAAATCAGTACACCTAAAGATACAAAAGAAAACAGAGTACTCTTGCTAAAATGCTCAATCCCTTTCCAGAAGGGCAAGGATGATGGACATCAGAAGGAGAAAAGAGGGAACAAGTCAAGAGCCTGACACCAAGGAACCCTGAAGGCTCTGTCCTGCAGTCTATCAATGCAGATGCTGGGACTGATGGCCAACCATTGGGCACAGTGCAGGGAATCTTAGGAAAGAGGTGGTAAACAGTAAGATCTGGAGAGGACAGTAACTCTCCAAGCAGAGCAGCAGAACCAAAAAATCTTAGCACAGGGGCCTTTCCTGAGACTGATACTCCAACCAAGGACCATGCATGGAGATAACCTAAGACTCCTGCACAGATGTAGCCCATGGCAATTCAGTGCTCCATAGTGATAGGAACAGAGACTGTCTCTTACATGAACTGTTTGGCCTGCACTTCAATTATCCCCTGCTCCCCCCCCCCACCCCGTGGGGGAATCAGCATTACCAGGCAACAGAAGAAGACAATGGAGGCACTCCTGATGTGGCCTAACTGTGTAGGATTGAAGGAAGTAAAATAAGTCCTCCCATATCAGTGGACTTGGGGAGGGGCATGTGTGCAGAAGCGGGAGGAAGGGAGAAATTGGGACTGGATGAGGGAGGGAACCTCAGGGGGATACAAAGTGAATAAATTGTTATTAATAAAGAATCAAAAAAGCAGCATCTATCATTCTGTGATATCTAAGAACAAGATCTCAAAGTCAAAAATAAACATTACCTCGGGAAAAAAGAAAGAAAATGTATATTCAAAGCAAATGGAGACAAAAACTAAGCAGGTATAACATTTTTAATATCTGACAAAAAACAAAACAAAACAAAATAAAAAAGACTAAAATCTAATCAGAATAGACAGAGGACACTATGTAGTCATCAAAGTGGAAAAAAAAATCTGCCTAGAAGATACTGCTGTTTTAAGAGTTCATTTACCAAGCACAAAGTACCTGACTTCATAAAAGAAATACTCTTACAGATAAAAAGTATATTGACATCGACACAGTGGTACTGGGAGGCTTCAGTACCTCACTCTCAGTAATTGACAGGCCATCCAGACAAAAACTTCAAATGTACATAAGCTTAGCAGACTTTTAGAGAAGATTTCACCCAAACACAGAATATACTTTCTTTTCAATAGCTCATAGAATTTCTTCCAAAATTGACCAAAGTCTTGAAAATAAGCAAGTCTAAACAATAAGGAAAATTTTTTTCTCTCTCTCTCTTTCTTTTCTTTTTGTTATTTTTATTTATTTTATTTTTCTTTATTAATTTCACTACTAACACACTACTAATTACACTATTAATTAAACTATTAATTATCAGTCTCAGGAAAGACCCCTGTGCTCAGATTTTTTGGTTCTGTTGATCTCCTTGTGGAGATTCTGTCCTCTCCAGATCTTACTGTTTTCCACTTCTTTCCTAAGATTCCCTCCACTCTGCACAATGGTTGGCCGTAAGTGTCAGCATCTACACTGATAGTCTGCATCACATAACTTTTCAGAGGTCCTCTATGTCAGCCTCCTGACTTGTTTCCTCTTTTCTCCTTCTTCTGATGTCCAGCCTCTTTGCCTTTCTGGATAGGAATTGAGCATTTTAGGAAGAGTACTCCCTCTTGATTAGTTTCTTTAGGTGTAGAGCTTTTAGTAGGTTTATCACATATTATATGTCTATATGAGTGAGGATATACTGTCTTCATCCCTCTGCTTCTGGGATAGCTCACTCAGGATGATCTTTTCCAGATCCCACCATTTACTTGCAAATTTCATGATTTCCTTGTTTTTAATTGCTGAGTAGTATTCCATTGGGTAGATATACCACAATTTGTGCATCGATTCCTCCACTGAGGGACATCTAGGCTGTTTAAGGAATAAAGAAGTTAAACAGCAAAAAATTAAGTAATCCAATTAAAAAATGGGGTACAGGGCTAAACAGAGAATTCTCTGCAGAGGAATATTGAATGGCAGAGAAACACTTAAAGAAATGCTCAACCTCATTAGCCATCAGGGAAATGCAAATCAAAACAACTCTAAGATTTCACCTTACACCCATCAGAATGGCTAAGATCAAAAACCCAAGAAACAACACATGCTGGAGAGGTTGTGGAGAAAGGGGAACCCTCCTGCACTGCTGGTGGGAATGTAAACTAGTACAACCACTCTGGAAAGCAATCTGGCGCTTTCTAAGACAACTAGGAAGAGCGCTTCCTCAAGATCTAGCTATAGCACTCCTAAGCATTTACCAAAAGATTCTCAAGTATACAATGAGGACATTTGCTCAACCATGTTTGTAGCAGCCTTATTTGTAATAGCCAGAAGCTGTAAACAGCCCAGATGTCCCTCAGTGGAGGAATGGTTTCCCAGATTTTCAACCCTGAGTGAGATCTTTCTCTCCACAGAGGGAAGAGAACGACTGTTACTCACATTCTTTGATATCTTAGTTTAGAATACTCTGAATTGAGCAGATTTAAGGCTCCATGAGAGATGAAAAATCAGCAACCTTTTTCTTCAATCTGTTTGACTACAATTTATTTCAGTTGTATTCACACAGATGTTCTAGAATGTTTCGCAACAGTCTTTCCCATCCATAGAGCTAAAACCATTTAAGAAATAGAGCAATATGAATGTGAACCAGTTATAAACAAGTGGTATAACCAAAACACAATCCTTTTCACTTTTCCAGTAGATATCCAAATGTGCTATAACAATATAAGATTAGAATATGTTTATTTGTAACATAACCATTATCTTTTATTGGCCTAAAACATAAAATGGCATTAAAATGATACTAAAGTTTTTATTCCCTTCATTTACTAATTTATATAGCAACAATATGTAGAAGGGGATAACAAATGAGAGAAATAATTTTCTAGAAAAGAACTTTGACTTTTTTGGTCAAACACTATTCCTTTACTAATTTTAAGATAAAAATATTCAGGTCTTTGATCCACTTGGACTTGAGTTTCTTGCAGGGTGATAAAGATTGATGTATTTGCATTTTTCCATAGGTAGAAATCCAGGAAGACCTGCACTGTTTGTTGAAGATGATGTCTTTTTTACATTGTTTGGTTTTGGCTTCTTTGTCAAAAATCAAAAAAGCATAGGTGTGTGGGTTTATTTCTGGGTATTTTATTCACTTTCAGTGATCCACTATTGTGTTTCTATGCCAGTACCATGCAGTTTTTTATAGCTATTTCTCTGTAGTCCAGTTTTAGATCAGGGATGGAGATATCTCCCAAGGATCTGTTGCTGTATAGGATTGTATTAGCAATTCTGAGTTTCTTTGTTTTCCATATTAATTGAGAATTGTTCTTTCAAGGTCTGTAAACAATTGTATTGGTGTTTTTCATTTTATCAATTACAATTTATTCACCTTACTGTAGCCCCTCTGTAGCTTCTCCCTTGTCCCCTTCCAATCCCACTCTCCTTCCCCAATCTCCACCCATGTCCCACCGAGCCAGGAGGGACATGAGGGACATGAGGGTGGTCCTCCTGTCCTTGCTTCTTATCCTAGTCTATCTGGTCTTTGTCTTCCTCTGTGGCCTGGCAAGGCTGCTCCCCCCTCAGGGAGAGGTGAACAAAGAGCAGCCCAATCAGTTAAGGTCCTTGTCCCCATTACTATGGAAACAACTTGGACACTGAAATTCCATGAGCTACATCTGTTCAGGGTTCTAGGTTATCTCTATAAATGGTCCTTGGTTGGAGTATCAGTATCAGAAAAAAACCCTGTTCCCAGAGTTTTGCTTCTGTTGCTCTCATTGTGAAGTTTCTTTCCCCTCTAGGTCTTACTGTCTCCCCCTTCTTTCATAAAAGTCCCTGCACTATGCAAAAAGTTTGGCTCTAAGTCTCAGCATCTGCTCTGATACCCTGCAGTGTAGAGCTTTTCTGAGGCCCTCTGTGTGAGGTTACTGACCTGTTCCCTGATTTCTCCCTTTTCTGAAGTCCATCCTCTTTGACTTTCTGAATGTAGATTGAGCAATTTAGCCAGAATCTTCTTTCTTGATTAGTTTCTTTAGGTGTATAGATTTTAGTATGTTTATCCTATATTTTATTTCTAATACCACTTATGAGTGAGTATAAACCCTGTGTTTCTTTCTGCTACTGGGATGCCTCCCTCAGAATGATTTTTCCTGTTCCCACTATTTACCTGCAAATTTCATGATTTCTTCTTTTATACTGCAGATTAATAATCCACTGTGTAGATGTACCACAATTTCTGTATCCATTCCTCCACTGAGGGGCATCTGTGTTGTTTCCTGGTTCTGGCTATTACAAACCTGCTACAAATAAGGTGGGACAAATGTCCTTTTTGAATACTTGAGCATCTTCTGGATATATGCCTAGGAGTCATATAGCAGGATCTTGAAGTAAAGGTATTCCTAATTGTCTGAGAACATGCCAGATTAATTTCCAAAATGGTTTTAAATGTTTACAATCCCACTAGTAGTGGATTTGTGTTCCCCTAACTCCACATCCTCTCCAGCATGTGTTGTCACTTGAGTATTTTATCTTAGCCATTCCGATGGGTGTTAGTTGAAATCTCAGGGTTGATTTGATTTTCATTTTCCTGTTGACCAAAGATGTGATGGGAATTGCATTGAATCTGTAGATTGCTCTTGGCAGGATGGCCATTTTCTCTATGTTAATCCTATCGATCCATGAGCATAGGACATCTTTCCATCTTCTGATATCTTCTTCAGTTTCTTTCTTCAGAGACTTGGAGTTTTTTCAAACCAGTCTTTCACATGCTTAATTAGGGTCACACAAGCTACTTCATGTTATTGGTGGCTATTTTAATGGAGGTTCCCCCCACTAATTTCTATCTTAGCCCTTTTGAATTTCCTATATGGGAGGGCTACTGATATTTTTTTAGTTAATTTTGTATACAGCCACATTGCTGAAAGTGTTATCAGCTGAAGTTGTCTCTAGTTGAATATTTGCCGTCACTCATGTATACTGTCATATCATCTGCAATAGAGATACTTGGACTTCTTCCTTTCTGATTTGTATTCTAGTGATCTCCTTTAGTTGTCTTATTGCTCTAGCTTTGACTTCAAGTACTATGTTGGAGATATGGAGGGAGTGGGCAGCCTTGCCTTCTCCTTGTGTTCAGTAGGATATACTTAATTTTCTCTTTATTTAGTTTGATGTCAACTATAGGTTTGCTGTAAATTGTATTTAATATGTTTAGGTATTTGCCTCAAATCTCTGATTTCTACAAGGCTTTAAACATGAATGGTTGTTGGATTTTTTCAATTTTTTTTTTTTTTTTTGCATCTAAGGAAAAAAAATACTAAAATCTGTAACATAAAGAAGCTAAGCAAGGGGGAGGGCACGGGGAAAGATGACTAATTCTCATGCACAAAAACAAAAGGTATGATCATAAGAAGAGGGAGATAACAGGCAACAGGACAAGAGCTTACTACAGAGGCCCATTCAAATACTTTACATACCAAGGTATTGAAGGAGATGCTGAGACTCATGGTCCAAATCCGGGCAGAGTGCATGGAATCTTTTGAAAGAAGAGGGAGATAGGAAGACCTAGAGGGTATAGTAGCTTCACAAGGAGAACAACAGATCACAAAATTCTGGACAGAAATGTCTTTCTGAGACTGACACGCCAACCAAAGGCCATGCATGGATATACCCTAGAACACCTAGAACCCGTGCACAGCTATAGCCCATGGCAACTCAGTATCCAAGTAGGTGTCCTAATAATAGGAACAGGGACTATCTCTGACATGAACTCAGAGGCTGTTTTTTTGGTCACCTCCCCCTGAGGGGGGATCAGCCTTACCAGGCTACAGAGGGAAACAATGCTGCCACTCCTGATGAGACCTGATAGGCTAGGTTCAGATGAAAGGGGAAGAGGACCTCCCCTATCAGAAGACTTGGGAAGCTTCCTGGAAGGAGGAAAGGAAGAGAGGGTGGTGTTGGGATGGAGGGGGCTACAGTGGGGATTCAAAGTGAATAAACAAATTTATAAAAAAATGTATAAATTTTTAAAAATTAAAAAAAATAAAAAGATAAATATGATTTTCTTCTTTGTTTTTATTGACTTATATATATTGATATTTAATATCATATATTTCATATATCAATATGTATATTTTGATGTATGTAGCCCTGGATGTCCTGAAACTTACCTTGTAAAGCAGGATAACCTTGAACTTCCAAGGACCTACCTGCCTCTTCTTTCCAACTGTTGATATTAAGAATCTCTCAGATCTTTAATATTTAAGATCCTTAATATCAACTCTCTGGCCTGAGGTGCAAAATATTTTTTACAGTGATAAGAGTGGAAGCATATCCTCACACATGTTAGCCAAGTGCTCTACCGCTATCTTACATATTTTAAATAAAGATACTTTAATAAATGCCAGACAAATATTCAGGCAAGCAAAACCAGCTAAAAAATAGGTTCCTTGAATTTGTAGCTTTCCATCTTCTTGGATTCAAGAATTTCTTAAATTTATTTTCATGCTCTTATGTCAGCTAAACCAAATCAATTAATCACCCTTAGAGAACACAGATGTAAGCCTAGGCTACTGTACCCAACAAAACTTTCAGTCCTCATAGACAGAGAAAACAAGATATTCAACGACAAAAACAAATTTCAACAATACCTACACACAAATCCAGCATTACAATTAGACACAAGAAGCAAGCAGGAGTAGCCATTCTACTGTCTAATAAAATAGATTTTCAACCAAAATTAATCAAATAAATAATCAAATAAAATAGATTTTCAACCAAAATTAATCAAAAGAACACTTCATATTCATCAAGGAAAAAATCCACCAAGAAGATATGACAATCCTTAATATCTAAGTCCCAAATGCAATGGCACACACATTAGTAAACGAAATTTGATAAAACTTATACCATACATTAGACCACCACACATTAATAGTAGGAGATGTCAACACCCCACTCTCAACAAAGGACCTGTCACCCAAACAGAAATTAAACAAAGAAACAATAACTCTGATAAAGATGATGAATGAAGTGGACCTAACAGATATCTGCAAAAACATTCACCCAAAAACAAAAGAATTTACCTTCCTCTCAGCACCTCATGGAACCTTCTCCAAAATAGACCATATAGGTGATCACAAAGCAAGACTCAATAGATACAAGAATATTGAAATAATCACCTGTATCCTATCTGCTTACCATGGACTAAATCTGTAGGTCAGTGACAAAAATAGCAAAAGTCCCAACACATGGAAAGTGAACAACTTGCTAGTAAATGACAGCTGGGTCAGAGGAGAAAGAAAGAAACAAATTAAAGACATCCTAGAATTCAATGAAAATGAAGATACAACATACCCAAACTTATGGGACACAATAAAACGAGCGCTAAGAGGAAAGTTCATAGCAATAATTGCCTTCATGAAGAAATTCAAAACATCACATGCAAGCAACTTAATGGCTCACATAAAAGCCCTAGGGGGGGGGGGGGGAAGAAGAAGCAGACATAGCAAAGAGGAGTAGACAGCTGGAGGTAATCAAACTCAGGGCTTAAATCAATCAATTATAAAGAAATAAAACAATTCAAAGAATCAATGAAACCAAGCACTGGTTCTTTTTTTTAAAAATTTTTATTAATTACACTTTATTCATTTTGTATCCCCCCATAAGCCCCTTCCTCTTCCCCTCTGGATCCCACCCTTTCTCCCCTTTCTGCATGCATGCCACTCCCCAAGTCCACTGATAGGGGAGGTTGTCCTCTCCTTTCTGATCTTAGTCTATCAGTTCTCATCAAAAGTGGCTGCATTGCCCTCTACCATGGCCTGGTAAGGCTGCTCCCCACTCAGGGGGAGGTGATCAAATAGCAGGCCAATCAGATTATGTCAGAGGCAGTCCCTCTTCCCATTACTATGTAACCATTTGGACACTGAACTGCCATGGGCTACATCTGTGCAGGGGTTCTAGGTTATCTAGACGAATAGTCTTGGTTGGAGTATGAGTCTCTGGGAAGTTCCCTGAGTTCAAATTATCTTGTTCTGTTGCTCTGCTTGTGGAGTTCCTGTCCCCTCCAGCTCTTACTATTTCCCACTTCTTACATAAAATTCCATTCACTCTGCCCATCAGTTGTCCATCAGGCTCAGCATCTGCTTTGACATTCTATATTGCAGAGGCTTTCAGAGGACCTCTGTGGCAGGTTCCAAGGTTGTTTCCTGTTTTCTTCTGGCTTTCAGAGGCAATCTGTAGCAGGTTCCCAGGTTGTTTCCTATTTTCTTTTTCTTCTGATGTCCATCCTCTTTGCCGTTCAGGATAGGGATTGAACATTTTAGTTAGGGTCCTCTCTTTTGCTTAGTTTGTTTAGATGTACAGGTTTTAGTGGGTTTATTCTATTGTTGTATGTATATATGAGTGAGTATATACCATGCGTGTCTTTTTGCTTCTGGGACAACTCACCCAGGATGATCCTTTCCAGGTCCCACCATTTACCTGCAAATTTCATGATTTCCTTATTTTTCATTGCTGAGTAATACTCCATTGTATAGATGTACCACAGTTTCTGCATCCATTCTTCAGTTGAGGGGCATCTGGGTTGGTTCTAGCTTCTGGCTATTACAAATAAAGCAGCTACAAACATGGTTGAGCAAATGTCCTTTTTGTGTACTTGTGCCTCTTTTGGGTATATGCCTAGGAGAGGTATGGCTGGATCTTGAGGAAGCGCTATTCCTAGTTGTCTGAGAAAGCGCCAGATTGATTTCCAGAGTGGTTGTACAAGTTTACATTCCCACCAGCAGTGGAGAAGGGTTCCCCTTTCTCCACAACCTCTCCAACATGTGTTGTTCCTTGAGTTTTTCATCTTGGCCATTCTGATGGGTGTAAGGTGAAATCTCAGGGTTGTTTTGATTTGCATTTCCCTAATGGATAATGAGGTTGAGCATTTCTTTTCTTTTTTTTTTAAATCTTTTATTTATTTTTTATTAATTACACTTTATTCATTTTGTATCCCCCCATAAGCCCCTCCCTCCTCCCCTGCCAATCCCACCCTCCCTCCCCTTTCTGCATGCATGCCACTCCCCAAGTCCACTTGAAACCTGCCACAGAGGGCCTCTGAAAGCTTCTGCAGTATAGACTGTCAAAGCAGATGCTGAGCCTGATGGCCAACTGATGGGCAGAGTGAATGGAATTTTATGTAAGAAGTGGGAAATAGTAAGAGCTGGAGGGAACGGGAACTCCACAAGCAGAGCAACAGAACAAGATAATTTGAACACAGGGAACTTCCCAGAGACTCCTACTCCAACCAAGGACTATTTGTGGAGATGACCTGGAACCCCTGCACAGGTGTAGCCCATGGCAGTTCAGTGTCCAAGTGGGTTACATAGTGATGGGAAGAGGGACTGCCTCTGACATAATCTGATTGGCCTGCTCTTT
>NW_026589851.1:158011-175407 GCF_907164565.1 Psammomys obesus | reverse complement strand
TTGCAGGTAAATGGTGGGACCTGGAAAGGATCATCCTGAGTGAGTTGACCCAGAAGCAAAAAGACACTCACGGTATATACTCACTCATATAAACATACAATATAGAATAAACCCACTAAAAGCTGTACATCTAAACAAACTAAGCAAAAGAGAGGACCCTAACTAAAATGTTCAATCCCCATCCTGAATGGCAAAGAGGATGTACATCAGAAGAAAACGAAAATAGGAAACAACCTCGGAACCCGCTACAGAGGGCCTCTGAAAGCCAGAAGAAAACAGGAAACAACCTTGAAACCTGCCACAGAGGGCCTCTGAAAGCTTCTGCAGTATAGACTGTCAAAGCAGATGCTGAGCCTGATGGCCAACTGATGGGCAGAGTGAATGGAATTTTATGTAAGAAGTGGGAAATAGTAAGAGCTGGAGGGAACGGGAACTCCACAAGCAGAGCAACAGAACAAGATAATTTGAACACAGGGAACTTCCCAGAGACTCCTACTCCAACCAAGGACTATTTGTGGAGATGACCTGGAACCCCTGCACAGGTGTAGCCCATGGCAGTTCAGTGTCCAAGTGGGTTACATAGTAATGGGAAGAGGGACTGCCTCTGACATAATCTGATTGGCCTGCTCTTTGATCACTTCCCCCTGGGGGGGAGCAGCCTTACCAGGCCACAGTAGAGGACAATGCAGCAACTTTTGATGAGAACTGATAGACTAAGATCAGAAAGAAGGAGAGGAGGACCTCCCCTATCAGTGCATTTCTTTAAGGGCTTCTCTGCCATTCGATATTCCTCTACAGAGAATTCTCTCTTTAGCTCTGTTCCCCATTTTTTAAGTGGATTACTTGGTTTGTTGCTTTTCAGCTTATTTAGTTCTTTATATATATTGGATATGAGTCCTCTGTCAGATAAAGGGTTGGTGATGATTCTTTCCCAATCTGTAGGCAGTCGCTTTGTTTTGATGACGGTGTCCTTTGCTTTACAGAAGCTTTTCAGTTTCACGAGGTCCCATTTATTGATTGTTGCTCTTAGAGCCTGTGCTGTTGGTGTTCTGTTCAGGAAGTTGTCTCCTATACCAATGAGTTCTAGGGTATTCCCCTCTTTTTTTCTAGCCGATTTAATGTGTCTGGTTTTATGTTGAGGTCTTTGATCCACTTGGACTTCAGTTTTGTGCAGGGTGATAAGTATGGATCTATTTTCATTTTTTCTACATGTAGACATCCAGTTGGACCAGCACCATTTGTTGAAGATGCTATCTTTTTTCCATTGTATGGTTTTGGCATCTTTGTCAAAAATCAGGTGTCTGTAAATGTGTGGGTTTATTTCTGGGTCTTCTGTTCGATTCCATTGATCCACCATTCATTCTGTTTCTATGCCTGTACCATGCAGTTTTTATAACTGTTGCTCTATAGTACATCTTGAGATCAGGGATGGAGATACCTCCAGAAGATCTTTTATTGTAGAGGATTGTTTTAGGAATTCTCGGTTTCTTGTTATTCCATACGAAGTTGAGAATTTTTCTTTCCAGGTCTGTAAAGAATTGTGTTGGCAATTTGATGGGAATTGCATTAAATCTGTAGATTGCTTTTGGTAAGATGGCCATTTTTACTATGTTAATCATGCCAAGCCATGAGCATGAAAGATCTTTCCATTTTCTCATATCTTCCTCTAATTCTTTCTTCAGAGACTTGACTTTTTTTTCATACAAGTCTTTGACTTGCTTGGTTAGGGTTACACCATGGTACTTTATGTCATTTGTGGCAATTGTGAAGGGTGTTGTTTCTGTAATTTCTTTCTCAGCCCTTTTGTCTTTTGTATACAGGAGTGCTAATGATTTTTTTGAGTTAACTTTGTATCTGGCCACTTTGCTAAAGGTGTTTATCAGCTGTAGGAGTTCCCTGGTAGAGTTTTTGGGGTCACTAATGTATACTACCATATCATCTGCAAATAGTGATAATTTTACTTCTTCCTTTCCCATCTGTATCCCCTTGATCTCCTTCAACTGTCTTATTGCTCTAGCAAGGACTTCCAGCACTATGTTGAATAGATATGGAGAGAGTGGGCAGCCTTGTCGTGTCCCTGATTTCAGTGGGATTGCTTTAAGTTTCTCTCCATTCAGTTTGATGTTGGCTATAGGCTTGTTGTATATCGCCTTTACTATGTTTAGATATGTGTCTTGTATCCCTGATCTCTCTAGTAATTTAAACATGAATGGATGTTGGATTTTGTCAAATGCTTTTTCAGCATCTAGGGAGATTATCATGTGGTTTTTTTCTTTCAGTTTGTTAATATGGTGGATCACATTGATGGATTTCCGTATATTGAACCACCCCTACATACCTGGGATGAAGCCTACTTGGTCATAGTGGATAATATCTTTGATGTGTTCTTGGATTCGGTTTGCAAGTATTTTGTTAAGTATTTTTGCATCAATGTTTATACGGGATATTGGCCTGAAATTCTCTTTCTTTGTTGAGTCTTTGTGAGGTTTAGGTACCAAGGTGACTGTGGCTTCATAGAATGAGTTTGGTAAAGTTCCTTCTGTTTCTATTTTGTGGAATAGTTTGAAGAGAATTGGAGTTAGCTCTTCTTTGAAGGTCTGGTAGAATTCTGCCCTGAAGCCACCTGGACCTGGGCTTTTTTTGGATGGGAGACTGTTGATGACTGCTTCTATATCTTTGGGGGATATAGGATTATTTAATTGATTTACCTGGTCCTGATTCAAGAAGATTGTCCATTTCATTTAGATTTTCAAATTTTGTGGCATATAGACTTTTGAAGTAAGTCCTAATGATTGTTTGGATTTCCTCAGTGTCTGTAGTTATGTCCCCCTTTTCATTTCTGATTTTGTTGATTTGGGTGGTGTCTCTCTGCCTTTTAGTTAGCTTGGCTAGGGGTTTGTCCATCTTGTTGATTTTCTCAAAGAACAAGCTCTTGGTTTCATTGATTCTTTGAATTGTTTTATTTGTTTCTAATTGATTGATTTCAGCCCTGTGTTTGATTATTTCCAGCTGTCTACTCCTTTTTGTTGTGTCTGCTTCTTCTTTTTCTAGGGTTTTTAAGTGGGCCATTAAGTTGCTTGAATGAGCTGTCTCGAATTTCTTCTTGAAGGCACTTAGTGCTATGAACTTTCCTCTTAGCACTGCTTTCATTGTGTCCCACATGTTTGTGTCTTCATTTTCATTGAGTTCTAGGAAAATTTTAATTTCTTTCTTTATTTCTTCCCTGACCAAGCTGTCATTTAGTAACAAGTTGTTCAGTTGCCATGTGTGTGTAGGCTTTTTGCTATTTCTGTTTTTGTTGAAGTCCAGGTTTATTCCATGGTGATCAGACAGGATACAAGGGATTATTTCAGTCTTCTTGTATCTGTTCAGGCTTGCTTTGTGACCAACTATATGGTCTATTTTGGAGAAGGTTTCATGAGGTGCTGAGAAGAAGGTAAATTATTTTGTGTTTGGGTGAAAAGTTCTGTAAATGTCTGTGAGGTCCATTTGATTCATGACATGTGTCAGAGATATTGTTTTTTTGTTTAATTTCTTTTTTGTTGACCTGTCCTTTGTTGAGAGTGGGGTGTTGAAGTCTCCCACTATTAATGTGTGGGGATCTATATGTGGTTTAAATTTTATCAATGTTTCATTTACAAATGTGTGTGCTCTTGTATTTGGGGCATAGATGTTCAGGATTGTGATGTCTTCCTGGTGGAATTTTCCCTTGATAAGTATGAAGTGTCCTTCCCCAGCTCTTTTTATTAATTTTGGTTGAAAGTCTATTTTATCAGATATTAGAATGGCTACTCCTGCTTGTTTCTTGGGTCCATTTGTTTGGAAAGTCGTCTTCCAAACTTTTACCCTCAGGTAATGTCTATCTTTGTGCCTTAGGTGTGTTTCTTGTATGCAACAGATTGCTGGGTTTTGTTTATGCATCCACTCTGTTAATCTGTGTCTTTTTACTTGAGAGTTGAGTCCATTGATGTTGAGAGAGATTAATGACCAGTGGCTGTTAGATCCTTCGATTTTGATGTTGGCTGTGTTCATAAGGTTGTGTGCTTGGTTGCTATTTGTTTTACTGTAGTAAGGTTAATTTTTTCCTGTGTTTTCTTAACAGAAGCTAATTTTCTTGGGTTGTATTTTCCCTTCCAGTGTCTTCTGTAATGCTGGATTTGTGTGTAGGTATTGTTGAAATTTGTTTTTGTCATTGAATATCTTGTTTTCTCCGTCTATAAGTACTGAGAGTTTTGCAGGGTATAGTAGCTTGGGCTCACATCTGTGTTCTCTTAGGGTCTGCATGATATCTGTCCAGGCCCTTCTGGCTTTCATAATTTCTGTTAAAAACTCAGGTGTGATTTTAATGGGTTTGCCATTATATGTTACTTGGCCTTTTTCCCTTGCAGCTTTTAGCATTTTTTCTTTGTTCTGTATACTTACTGTTTTGATTATTATGTGGCGGGAGGATTTTCTTTTCTGGTCAAATTTGTTGGGTGTTCTGTAGGCCTCATGTATCCTTATTGGCTTCTCCTTTAACTTGGGGAAATTTTCTTCAATGATTTTGTTGAAAATATTTTCTGGGCCTTGGAGAAGGGAGACTTCTTTTTCCTCTATTCCTATTATTCTTAGGTTTTGTCTTTTCATATTGTCTTTGATTTCTTGGAAAGTCTGTGTCAGGAATTTTTTTGATTTAACATTTTCTTCGACAGATACATCGATTTCTTCCATTGTATCTTCTACACTTGAGATTCTTTCTTCCATCTCTTGTAGTCTGTTGGTTATGCTTACTAATGTATTTTCTGTTTTCTTCCCTAAATTCTTCCTCTCCATTATTTCCTCCATTTGTGTTTTCTTTAATTTTTCTAGTTCTATCTTTAGGTCTTGAGTTGTTTTGATTACTTCCTTCACCTGTCTGGTTGTATTTTCCTCTTTTCCTTTTAGTTCCTTCAACTCTGTCTCTTTTATTTCTTTCAGTGATTTAATTATTTCTTCTCTGAAGGCCACAAGCTGTTTGGCTGCATCTTCCCATATTTCTTCACGGATGGCCATAATCTGCTTGTCTTTAACTTCCTCCATTTCTTTACAGATAGCCATGATCTGTTTGGTTTTATCTTCCTCTAATTCTTGAAGTATTTCATTTGTTTCCTCTACTATCCTCTTCATCAGCATAGATGTAAGGTCATCTTCTTGATTTTCTATTATGCTGTGTTGTCCAGGGCTGTTTGCCCCTGGATGGCTGTGTTCTGGAGATGCCATATTGCTCTCTGTTTTGTTGGTTGAGCTTTTACACTGACCTCTACCCATTGGGCTGATTTAGGTGTTGGCTGTTAGTTTCTGTCTTTCCTGGAGTCCTGAGGTAGGGAGAATCTCCTTGGCCGGGAGATGGTTTTTCCTGAAGGAGTCCTTCTCTGCTTTTTGGTTATGGTCACTGTATGGCCAGTGCTTCTCAGGAGTTGCCACTGCTCACCTCAGGTTTATAGCCCTGAGTAGTAGCTGTCGTCTTTGTTAGGCAGGGGAGATCTCCTCTTACCCATAGAAGTTCTCAAGACAGCTGCCCCACTGCTGGGTTTCTTGTTATAAATTTAGTGTGCTGCTGCTCACTAAATTTCCAGGTATAGTCTCTTGAAGAACCTGCTGATTCCCTATCTGTGGGGTTTTCTCCCAACAGGGAAACTCAGTCTGTTATCCTGGGGCACACAGTTCTGTCCAGGAAAGTGAGAGGTGCACTCAGCAAGTCTCTGGGCCAGAGGCTGAGTGCTCTGCTCTGTGCCTGAAGAATGTGCACCTAGGTTGAGTTGGTGCCTGGGGGTGCTGCTGAAGCACTGGTTCTTTGAGAAAAGCAACAAGATAGACAAACCCTTAGCCAAATTAACTAAAAGGCAGGGAGACACTATCCAATCAACAAAATCAGAAATGAAAAGGGAGATATAACCACAGACCCTGAAGAAATCCAAACAATCATTAGGTCGTACTTTAAAAGCCTAGATGCCACAAAATTTGAAAATCTAAATGAAATGGACACTTTTCTTGACCGATTCCACATGCGAAAGCTGAATCAAGACCAGGTAAGTCAATTAAATAATCCTTTATTCCTTAAGGAAATGGAAGCTGTCATCCAAAGTCTCCCATGAAAAAACGGCCAGAGCCAGATGGTTTCAAGGCAGATTTCTCCCAGACCATCAAAGAAGAGCTAACACTAATACTCTTTAAACTATTCCACAAAATCAAAACAGAAGGAACACTACCAAACTCATTCTATGAAGCCACAGTCACCTTGGTACCTAAAACTCACAAAGACCCAAAAAAGAAAGAGAATTTCAGGCCAATCTCCCTCATCAACATCGATGCAAACATACACAACAAAATACTTGCAACCCGAATCCAAGAACACATCAAATATATCATCGACTATGACCAAGTAGTCTTTATCCCAGGTATGCAGGGGTGGTTCAATATATGGAAATCCATCAATGTGATCCACTACATAAAAAACCTGAAGGAGAAAAATTACATGATCATCTCCTTAGATGGAGGAGGCCATTTGACAAAATCCAACATTCATTCATGTTTAAAGTCTTGGAGAGATCAGGGATACAATGCACATACCTGAACATAGCAAAGGCAATTACTATAAAGCAAGCCTATAGCCAATATCAAACTCAATGGAGAGAAACTTAAATCAATCCCACTGAAATCAGGGACAAGGCAAGGCTGCCCACTCTTTTCATATCTCTTCAACATTGTTCTGGAAGTCCTTGCTAGAGCAATAAGACAATTGAAGGAGATGAAGGGGATAAAAAAATGGAAAGGAAGAAGTCAAAGTATCACTATTTGCAGATGATATGATAAAATAACTGAGTGACCCCAAAAATTGTACTAAGCATCTCCTAAAGCTGCTTAATACATTCAGCAAAGTGGTAGATTACAAAAGTAACTAAAAAAAAAAATCAGTAGCCCTCCTGTATACAAAAGACAAAAGGGCCAAGAAAGAAATTAGGGAAACAACACACTTCACAATACCCTCAAAGACATAAAGTACATTGTTGTGAACCTAACCAAGCAAGTCAAAGACTTGTATGAAAAAAAAAATCAGTCTCTGAAGGAAGACTTAGAAGAAGTTATCAGAAGATGTAAAGATCTCCCATGCTCATGGCTTGACAGAATTAATCTAGTAAAATCGACCATCTTACCAAAAGCAATCTACAGATTCAATGCAGTTCCCATCAAATTACCAACACAATTCTTTACAGACCTTGATAGAAAAATTCTTACTGTCATATGGAACAACAAGTAAACCAAAATTGCTAAAACAATTCTCTACAGTAAAAGATCTTCAGGGCGTAACTCTATCCCTAATCTCAAGCTGGAATATAGAGCAACTATACTAAAAACTGCATGGTACAGGAATTGAAACAGACTTGTGGATCAATGGAATCGAATAGAAGACCCTGACATAAATCTACACACTTATGGACTTCTGATTTTTGACAAAGATGCCAAAAACATTCAATGGAAAAAAGACAGCACCTTCAACAAATGATACTGGTCTAACAGGATGTCTACAAGTAAAAAATTCAAATAGATCCATGTTTACCACATTGAACAAAAGTAAGTCCAAATGGATCAAAGACCTCAATATAAAACCAGACACACTAAACTCCTTAGAAGAAAAGTTGGGGAGGAGCCTGGAACTCATTTGGACAGGAGACAACTTCCTGAACACCAACAGCATAGACTCTAAAAACAGCAATAAATAAATGAGACCTCATGAAACCGTAAAGATTCTGTAAAGCAAAGGACACTGTCATCAGAACAAAACGACTGTCTACAGATTGGAAAAGGATATTCACCAACCCTATATCTGACAGAGTTCCTGTATACACAAAGAACTCAAAAAGTTAAACAGCAAACAAATCAAGTAATGCAATTAAAAAATGGTGTACAGAGCTAAATAGAGAATTAGCAGTAGAGGAATATCAAATGGCAGAGAAACAGTTAAAGAAATATTCAATGTCCTTAGTCATAAGGGAAATGCAAATCAAAACGAACCTAAGATTTCACCTTACACCCATCAGAATGGCTAAGATCAAAACCTCAAGTGATAACAATATGCTGGAGATTGTGGAGAAAGAGGAACCCTTCTCCACTGCTGGTGGGAATGTAAACTTGTACAACCACTCTGGAAAACAATCTGGCACTTTCTCAAACAACTAGGAATAGGGTTTCCTCAAAATTCAGCTACACCACTTCTAGGCATATAGCCAAAGGAGGCTCAAGTACACAATAAGGATACTAGCAGCTTTACTTGTAATAGCCAGAAGCTGGAAACAGCCCAGATGCCCCTCAGTGGAGGAATGGATAGAGAAATTGTGGTACATCTACACAATGGAATATTATTTAGGATTACAAAAAAATTAAATCATTAAATTTGCAGATAAACAGTGGGATTTGGAAAAGATCATCCTGAGTGAGGTATCCCAGAAGCAAAAAGACACACAGGGTATGTACTCACTCATAAATGTATATTAGGCATATTATATAGATCACACCTACTAATATCTCTACACCTAAAGAAACTAATCAAGAAAGAGTTCTATGGGTTAATGCTCAAACCCCATACAGCAAGTCAAAGGGCATGAACATTAGAAGAAGGAGATAACAGGCAACATTACAGGAGTCTGCCACAGAGGACCTGTGATAGGCTCTATCCTGCAGTGTATCAAAGCCGATGCTTAGACTTATGGCCAACCTTTAGGCAGAGTGAAGGGAATTTCATGAAAAAAGCAGGGAATAAGAAGAAGAAAGGAACTCCACAAGGAGAGCAACAGAAACAAAAAATCTGGGCACAGGGGTCTTTTCTGAGACCAAAATCCTTGATGGAGATAAACTAGAATCCTTGCACAGATGTTGCAAATGGCAGTTCAATTTCCAAGTGGGTTCCATAGTAATGGAAACAGGTACTGTCTCTGACATGAACAGATTGCCCTGCTCTTTGATCACCTCCCTCTGAGGGGGGAGCTAACTTACCAGGCCACAGAAGAAGACTACTCCTGATGAGACCTGATAGACTAGGATCAGAAGGAAGAGGAGGAAGGCCTACCTTATTAGTGGACTTGGGGAGGGTCATGTGTGGAGAAGGGGTAGGTATGGTAGAATTGGAAGGGAAGGAAGGAGGGAACCAAGGGTTGATACAAAATAAATAAAGTATAATTAATTAAAATGGAAAAAAGCAGAGTCTGAACAGATAAAAATTCAATATCTAAATGAAGCAGGCATTGTAGCAAATCAAATCTTTACCATTAAAAAGATGTATAAAACATTTAAAATAAAATGATAACAAATAATTCCAAAACATTGGTTTTTATGCAGGCATGCCTACAGGGTGTTTTGTCAATCATTGGTTAATGGAAGAGGGCCCATCTCATTGAGTGTTGCATAAGAAAAATTGTTCAGCCATGAAGGGTGTGGACACTTGTGACTCCAGCACTTGAGATTTCAGAAACAGGCTGATCTCTGTGAATTTGAGGCCAACATAGTCTACAAAGTAAGTCCAGGGCACTCAAAGCTATTAAGCATAATCCTGTCTTGAAAACCCCCAAACCAAAAACACACAAATAAAGGTTACTGTATAAAGAACAAGCTATTCCTGATGATTCCTAATTGACTAGGATCAGAAGGAAGAAAAAGAAGACCTCTCCTTTTCTGGTCTAGTCTGTTTGGTATTTTTTATTCCTCTTGTATATTTAATGACATCTCTTTCTTCCAGTTGGAAAAATTTTTTTCTGTGATTTTCTTGAAAATATTTTCTGGACCTTGGGCCTGGAGTCTTCTTTTTCATCAATTCTTATTATTCTTAGATTTTGTCTTTTCATGGCGTCCTTGATTTCTTGGCTATTTTGTGTTTGGGACTTTTCTGATTTTACTTTTTCTTTGAGAGAAGTTATCTATTTCTGCGACTGAATCTTCAGCTCCAGAGATTATCTCTTCCATTTCTTCTATTCTGTTGGTGATGCTTAGGTTTTTGGTTCCTGATCTTTTCTCCAAGTTCTCCAGCTTCAGGGTTTTCTCAGTTTTTGTTTTATTTATTGATTCTAGTTCTCTTCTCATGCATTGCACCATTTCCTTCATCTGTTTGAATGTAGATTCCTGTCTCTCTATGATTGTCTGTATTATTTTGTTCATTTCCTTTCTATATGCCACTAATTTTATCTCTACTTGTGCCTCTATTTGTTTGGCTATGTTTGCCTTTGTTTCTTGAAGAATTTTGTCTATTTCTTCTTTCATTACCTCCAATTGACTGGCCAAGTCTTTGAAATATTTGTTCATTTCCTCTTTAACTGACAGAATTTGCATGGTTATTGTTCTGAGAGAGTTGTTTGTTTCCTCTTTATGAGCCTCAAATAGTTCGGTACACATAGCTTTAAAGACATTTTCCTGTGCTTCTGATGAATTGGAGTATCTATCAATTTTGGGGGTTGCTAGTGAAGTCATGATGTCCTGATTTATGTTGGAAGTGTTCTTTCACCTACCCCTGGCTATTGTCTTATCTGAAACCTTACCTGTTTATTTTTGGGTTCTGCAGTTCAGACTGGTACTGTCTCTCTGTGGTGTCTGGAGAGTTCTTCAGGAAGCTGAAAGCAGTCCCGTTTCCTCCGCTTGTGCTGAGGACTAGCTCTATCTGTTGGAGAAAAGTAGGCAGGCACAAACAAGGCAAATGCAGGCATGCATGCTTGTGTGTTTGTGTGTGTTTGTGTGTGCGTGTGGAAGTGTGCCTGGAAGTATATCTCAAAGGACAGATTGATAGATAATATTGAACCCTTGAGTGTGTGGGAGGGGCTCAACACTGTAAATGTAGCAGGCACTAGTGATGGTCCTGGTGCAATTTCCTACATTAACTGCCTTAATTCTTCATTTGGACCCACAGAGCAGGGGCTTCAATGTCCCAAGTGACCCTCTGTTTCCCAAAGTAGTATGTGGGTGTGAGGTGTTTGATACCCGGCTTCCGTTTCAGAAGGACCCTGGATCTGGGGCTCTGCAGATTCTCAAGAGTGCACTCACTCTCAGGCATTTCACTTGGCAGGGAAAGGGGTAGCTGGGCTTTCTGTTCTCTGGTTTAGCCCTGTTGGTTTGATGTGCTCCGTCAGCTCAGTTCTGCTGCCACTGCCAGATTAGGAAGTCTTGCTGCAGCTGGAGACTAGGATGCCAGTCCAGATGTTTTTCCTTTAAGGCCTGGGGATCATCCACTCTCCTTTCCAAGTTTGGGAGGCCCAGTGCCTGGTGTGCTTAGCTTGTATGGGGGTCTGCTTGGCTATGGTGGGTATATATGAGTATATAGCGTAATACCTGTCACTGAGGCATTGGGCAGACAGTGCAGTCAGTGTCTGAGGTACCTCACAGGGCTAGTATGTTGGCTAGCAGACCCGGGACTATGGGATGTTTGTGCCACGGGTCTAGACCAGCAGTGCAAGGAACTTGATGTCCCAAATATATCTGGGCACAAGGTATTTTTCTGAAAATGTTTGTCCAACCAAGGACCATGTATGGATATAACCTAGAACATTTGCTCAGATGAAGCTCGTGGTAGCTCAATAACCAATTGGTTTCCCATAGTAAGGGGAACAGGGAACATCTCTGACAGGAACTCAATGGCAGGCTCTTTGACCTCCCCACCACCCACGGGAGGAGCAGTCCTGCTAGGCCACAGAGGAGGACTTTGCAGCCAGTCGTGAAGATACCTGATAAAACAGGGCCAGACAAAAGGGGTGTTGGTCCTTCCCAATCCATTGCCTTGGAAAGGGATAGGGAGAAGCTAAGGGAGGGATGGTGGGATTGGGAGGGAATAAGGGAGCAGGATACAGTTGGGATAGAGTTAATAAATGTAACTGATAATAATAAACAATAATAATAAAAAAGAAAACTTTACAGAGAGCCAGTTAATGAATGGTAAAGCTAAACAAAAAAAAAAAAAAAAAAAGAATTATTCATTCATGGGTCGTTCAACAACTAATTTCTCTTTTTTGAATGTTACTATATTTGTCTTGAGTTAGAATTCATATTTTGTTTTAACTGTTTTCCTGGAAATTTCCTTTCTAAGGATGGAACATTCATTACACTTTATAGACATTATTCATCATGATATGATTCAGAAAGAATCATGAAACTACTTTTTACCAGAAAGAAGTTAAAACTTTCAAGTGTGAACTTGATCACGTGGTAAGAAGTCCATTAGGGTGAAGCTGAGATTTACCTAAGATGTGTGTGAATTCAAAACCTGTCCTATGTTTCCAGGCTAGCATGTGAAGTTTTCATAGCTGTTGAAACCATAAGGTGTTGCCTTGAGATTGGTACTCTGGGTCTGTTTTCTGTGTCATGTTTAGCAGTTATTATGGTTATTTTCTCTCATAGCTTTTCAGCTATTCCCCCAGACTACTTTTACCAGAGAGAAGTTAAAGTGTGAACCTGATCATGTGGTAGGAAGTACATTCAGGGTGAAGCTGAGATTAAACTAAGATGTGTATGAATTCAAAACCTATCCTATGGTTCCAGGTTAGCATGTGAAGATTTTCATAGCTGTTGAAACCATAGGGTGTTGCCTTGAGCTTGGTACTCTGGCCTGTTTTCCTGTGACATGTTTGGCATTTCTTATGCTTATATTGTATCAGAGCTTTTCAGGCTTTCAATGCACTTGGCTGTCATATCTGCGAATAATCTCCTCCTCTATAAAAGCATATTTGTCGGTTCCAGCTTAACTGTGTCTCTGTATAATATTAATATGTAAAGGCTTCTCCCTCCGCAACAAAATCCTCCATTCCAAATATACAAGAAGCTGAGATGTAGCACTGGAGTACTTAGTTGTATTATATTGAAAAATAGTCAAAAAAAAAAAAAGAACACCTCCCTATCATGGACTTGGGGAGGGGAATGTATGCAGAGGGTGGAGGAAGGGGGGGATTGGGACAGGAGGTAGGAGGGAACCATAGGGAGGATACAAAGTGAATAAAGTATAATTAATAAATAATTTAAAAAATAGACCTTCCAAACAATACACATGAATAAACTGTAGTTAATAAAAAAATTAACTAGAAATTGACTAATATCCAGAATATGTAATAAACTCTAGAGGGCATCTTTAGTGCAAATCTTTCTGTATTACACCAAGAGCATATTTTTAAACACATGTTGATGGTCACTTGATGACTGACCATAACAGGGAAATGTGAGAAAGGATAGTACACCATAGACTCTTCTCCATAGAAGATTACAACTTTGCCTGTGAGTATAAATCAAAATATGGATTTCATCCTGTAAGACCTGGGGTCTCACAGCTCAGGAGTTTAAGACTGCGCCCTTCCCAGAAACTCCCCCAGACCAAGACTCATTGCAAAAGCAAGAGGTTTATTAACCATTGCGCAATGGTTTCACCCCTGCCAGTCAGCAAAGACTGGCACCCGGAGACAAAGAACTTTAGGTTTTTAAAAGAAAAATTGCGGGAGATTTGAAGTTGCATTCTTGGCAATTTAGGATTGGATGAGGAAGCTATAAAGTAAGATAATTGGTTAGTCTTCAGTGCTCAAGCTTGTCCAGTCCTGCCAAGTTTGAATGCAGCTTTAATTGAAGGTGGGGGTGGTTAGCTCATCCTTGAAGATTAGGGGCTGTGGACTTTTGGCTGCAGGTCAAAAACTACTCAGAAGAAGTCTGGGTTCGTTGCTAAGAAATGCTATCTCAAAGACAAGGGTCTGGTCCTTTTTTTTTTTTTTTTTTTTTTTTTTTTTCTGAATGAAGGTCATTGCTTGCTTGCCTATTTTTGGATCTGTCCTCATCCTCACAGATAGGGTCACATTCCTCCATTCTCTGGAAAGGTACTGAGAAACTTTAGCTAAACCTGAACCTAAAACTCAAAGCTATAAGCTTTAGAAGACATACAAGTTACAAATTTAGTCTAACACTTTCAATCCAATGGTTTGTACAGATAGAAAAGCAGCTGAAAAATGTATATCAGGAGTAAAACTTCTAACAAGGAAATCTGGGTAAAGGGTGTCTGAATAAAAATTTTGCAACTGGAAAAAAAAAAGGAACAAGCAATTAAGCATCATTCTTCCATCCTCTCTGCATCATCGCCTGCTTCCAGGTTCCTGCCTTGGTTTCTCTCAGCTGATTGTTACCCAGTTTCAAGGAAATGGAAACACAAATGAAGACAGCAAATGACTTTTATTCATTCAATATTTAAAGTATTTATTTTTCTGAGGTCCAGAACTCAAATTAGAATTTCTGTGTCATCAGGATTTATTATATGTAGGTGACAAATAGGACAAGTTGAGTTGTCAGATAGCCAACAATGAATGAATTTATGATGCTATTCATGACAGCAAGGTAGTATGCAAATCTTACTGCCTTGTTTATACCGTGTAATACAAATACTGCACTGGTTTAATTTATCATGTTTACAAAAGTCTCTTACTGTTAAAGTGTGAATCCGTTGTTTGGTAAGTCCTTTAGGGTGGTTATTATGAACATCATTGAAGATGGTAAAATGAGGGAAAGATGGCCAAGAACCACTATCATCAGAAAATTCTGGAGTGGAAACCCGCCTTCCCTGCCTGGCCTCATAGGGTGGGTGAGGTAGTATATTTAAATCGTTAGTGTCTTCACTTTGTGAGCTAGCTGATGAATTTATATTATTGACTATAGTATTGTCACTAGTACAGGAGTAGGTAAAATATGTTGATTGAATCTTAAATTGGAAAATAGTAAGGAATTCATTGGAGAATTATAGATAGAACTTGAAGTAGAACTGGACACAGAACTGAAAATATCGCTCTCACCAGAATGAAGTCTTCTATTATTTTCACTTGATGGTGAGTCAAAATCCTCTAACTGAATCGCAATGCAATTGTCATCGAGTATCTCAAAAACTCCTCTCTTGATGTACCCTGATAGTCCAAAAGGAGATGCAGCTATTGTAAAATCTAAACTAGTATTTGCAGTTTGATCAACAGAAATTATTTCAGAATTCTCTATATCTGTCTGATTAGGACAGGAAGAGGTCTTTGTGTTTTCTTCTTGATCAGTTTCCACAGGGACAAATTTAATTGGTGTTACAGATGCAGACTGACTGTAATTATCAGTTTTCTCTGTTGATATGTGTTCTATCATTGGAGAAGATGTTCTTTGCAAATCAGATATAGACAAATCATCTATCAAATGCAAACCTATGTGACCATTAGAACCAAGGAAATACTCATCCACCCTAAGATGTGACTGTGTTTCAGTTAATACATAATGACAAGCTCTCACTAATTCCACATCCTGAGTATGTGGAAGTGACCAACTTCCCGTTTTTTTCTCCAACTAGCAGAACTTCTGAACTCTCACTTCTGGTGATTCTATCTTTAATAGATGGCCCTAGAAGAGATGGAAGAAAGAATCTCAGGTGTAGAAGATACAATGGAAGAAATCGATGTATCTGTCAAAGAAAATGTTAAATCCAAAAAATTCCTGACACAGACCGTCCAAGAAATCCAATAAAATATGAAAAGAGAAAACCTAAGAATAATAGGTATAGAGGAAAAAGAAGACTCGTTTCTCCAAGGCCCAGAAAATAGTATTACTCTTTATGTAAAGGTAACATCAGAATATGGTGAAATGTCATCTCAAATCATTTTCAACAGCAATCATTAGAATAAGTAAACATCACATTTCACAGATTTGCTAATGCTGGTTGCATATGTATCATCTTCTATAACAAAAACATTTATTGTCAGTTCAATAACATCATCTCATGATTTTAGACTTCACAAAAATTTTTGCCTTTGCTTGAAAGATAGGATGAGATATAACAAGCTGCTTCTGGGTGCTTCTGTGGATTATTTCAGTGCAGATAACATAAGAATAAACTCCAATCCAAAGATGTAAATATGGTAGTGCTTTTTAATCACAAAATGGGTGATAGAACATTTTTAAAAAGCTCAAAAGAACAGAAAGAGACACAGTGAAGTGAATCAAGTAACACATAGCTTTGTTATGTGTTTGTGTTAATAGGGGTGATGAGAAATTAGTCAGGTGCCAACCTAAGAATCCAACAGCTGAGCTAAAAACTAAAGCTAAAAATATTGAGAATGCATTCAACGGAATAAAATCAGAAAATTTTCTAAGTCCTACAAATTCAAAGTCAAGCACAACCAACTAGAATACCACATAGAAATGAATACATAAGAACTCTAGAGTCATCTGAAAAAAAAAAAACCTCACTTTTCTAAACATTTAACAAGAACTAAGAGAAGATCTCTGAAGAAAGTTTGTAAGAAAAAGTGTTTACATTATAGAAAAATCAGACAGTTATCAAACAACTCAATGAGATAGATTTCAGGGTGGATTTGGAAGTAGTTTTGTCAAACGGCTATGAATGACCACAGACCAAGATTAAATTGAGAACAAAATATAATTAAAATTGAAAGTTAGGTGGACACAGGATCTGATGTAAATATAATCTCAAAGGAATCTTGGAATCTACATTGGTCCCTTCAGAAGGTGTCCACACAGATTTTAGGAATTGTAACATTATACCAAGTAAAACAAAGCAGAAGACAAATTAAATGGAGGATTCAAGATGGCAGGGCCAACCACACAGTGTATACAAACAGCAGTTTATCACTGAGAAGAGAGTGACCTGCAGGTCTTACTGTGGACTCCAAACTCCTGAAGTCTGTTTCTCAGGTGAGAGAAGAATCCATGTGGATATGCGAATCATTCCAGAAAAAAAAAAAAAAAAAACAAAACAAAAACAAAAACAAAAAAAACCCTATACTCCTGCCCAAGCCGACCTGCTCTGGATGCATTCCTGTAAACATCAGCTTGCAGCCCTGATCACGCAGCCTTAGGCCATCCAGTAAATTCTACCTTTGGTGAAAACATTCCTAGGACAAATGGATCTTGGCCCTGACATTGGTTGTTCACTCTCACTGCCTGTTCAATGGAAAATTATGGTACTGAGGGTAAGGCTCCAAACCTGGGCACCCACTCTCACAGTCCAGTGAACACCTTCTTGATACCAGCTGCTCTTGGCACCTAATCCAGGAGCCCAGTTTCACTATCTTGTCAAAAACTTCCAGGTCGTTCTGGCTAGTGGCACTGACTCTCACCATCCTGTAGAGAGGATACCTGCTGGTGTTGTGGGAGAGAAATAGCCCCATTCTGCCTGCTTCCCAACTGCATGGCTCACCTGAATCAGAATCAGCAAACACAGCACAAACAGAGAAAACAACAGAGCAGAACTGGCTCTGGACACAAGTCCCATTGCCTACCATCTTGAAGAAGCCAATAGAGCACTGGAGCAGATTCAGACTCTCTTTGGTTGTGTTGTCTTGTTTTTAAAATAAAATAAAATAAAATAAAATAAAATAAAATAAAATAAAATA
>NW_026589851.1:114490-158001 GCF_907164565.1 Psammomys obesus | reverse complement strand
TAAAATAAAATAAAATAAAATAAAATAAAATAAAATAAAATAAAATAAAATAAAATAAAATAAAGTAATAAAATAAAATAAAGTAATAAAATAAAATAAAGTAATAAAATAAAATAAAACATTATCTTACTGGCTTCATCTTATGATGTTAAAATCCTTGAACTCGGTGAAAAAGATTTTTAAGTATTTCAAAATTCTCCCTGGGTGCCGGAGGAATAGCATAGCACAGTGGTAGAGCATATTGTGTATCTAAGCATGATATTCAAGTTAAGATTCTATTTCCCAGCACAACACAGTTTATAATGGCAAATAAGTGAATGAATAAATAAATGAGCTCTGTATCAGAGTTCTTAGTAGAGGATTTCTAATTGGAGGCATCAAATTTCGTATTGTTTGTTTGTTTGTATTTTCTCTTCATGAATATAGTAAATAATGAACCAGAACTCTAAAATGTCATAGGCATACTTAACACAAATGATGTATATTTTAGATAGAAGCAATAAGTTCTCCCTGGACTTTCCAGGCTGGATGGAGGATGGGAACTTTTAGATATGTGGTGCTCATAAAAATACTTTTTCAAAACAAAGAACAAAACCCAAACAAGGACATTAATAGACTTGTTGATGTGGGATGGGGAAATGTCAAGAAGAACCATCAGTAAACACAGAACTAAAGGCAATTAATGACTGCTGTTATAGCACATTCTACTTCCTCCCAAAAGACCCCACTAGTTAGTAATCCAATACCAAGTGTTCTGCACTGGAATCATATTCATAAAGCAACAGGATTTACACTTAGTGTGTTGTATGACTTTATTAATCTTTTTATAGGTACATGTAACAAGTAATATGAATTTAATAAAGGCATGAATTTTAGAAGATATAAAGGCAGGAAGACATGGGGAAAACTGGAGGGAGGAAATGGAAGTGGGGAAAGATTGTAATTTTATTTTAATTATGACATTACTAATATGGTCCCATATGTCTTGATTCAGCCAGAATGACTTGGAAAAAAATAATACTTATTTGCAATAACATTATACATCCTAGAATTTTTGAACATATTAGTGTTACACTCTCCATTCACTTGTTTTAATATTTTTTATTTTTTATTTTAATTTTAAAATTAGTTTATTATTAATGACAAATCACTCTCTTTGTATCCCAGCTATATTCCCCTGCCACATCGCTTCACAATCCCACCCTTCCTCCATCCCTCCTCTCCTCCCATGCCCCTCCCTAAGTCCACTCATTTGGGAGGTCCTTCCCCACTTCCATCTGACCATAACTTATTATGTCTCATCAGAACAAGCTACATTGTCTTACTCTGTGACCTGAGCTGCCATGGGCTACATCCCGGCTTGGATTCTAAGTTATCACCATGCAAACTTCTTATTTGGAATATTCATCTAAGAATAGTCCCCTTTGCACAGATTTTTTTTGTTTCTGTTGCTCTCCTTGGGGAGCTCCTGTCCCTTCCATGTCTTTCTATTTCCTCTTTGTTTTATAAGGTAACCTCCACTCTGCCCAAATTTTGTCTGTGAGTCTCAGCATCTGTTCTGATACCCTTCGGGGTAGAATCTATCAGTGACTCTCTGTGGTAGGCTCCTGTGCTCTTCCCTGTTTTCTGACTCTTCCCATTTGGCTGTCTGAGTGAGGCTTGATCATCTAATGCAGGGTCCTACTTCATGCTTAGCTACCTTTTATGTACAGATTGTGTATGTTCATCCTATGTTTTATGTCTACTATCCACTAATAACTGAGTTATATATCAAGTGTGTCTTTCTGCTTTGGGGATACCTCAATCAGCTTGATCTTACACCTGTCAGTATGACTAATATCAAAAACGCAAGTCACAATGCATGCTGGAGAGGATGTAATGAAAAGGGAGCCCTTCTCCATTGCTAGTGGGAATGTAAATTTTACATGCACTTTGGAAATCAGTCTGACACATTTTCGAAAATTAGGAATACCGCCTCCTCAAGATCCAGCTATTCCACTCCTTGGCATATATCCAAAAGATATTCAAGCACACAACAAGGACATTTGCTCCACTATGTTCATAGCACCTTTATTTGTAATTGTCAGAATCTGGAAACAACCCAGAAGTCCCTAAACTGAGGAATGGATGCAGAAATTGTGGAACATTTAAAGAGCTGGAATAGTACTCAGCAATTAAGAACCAGGAAATCATGAAATTTGCAGGCAAGAAAAGAAAGAATATTAAATTTAAAAAGAAAAATGGGAGCTATAAAATGAAAAATAAACACAGACCCATTAGAATAAAGCCTGATTTCACAATGTAGATTCTACAAATTAGAGGGCCTGACACATATTCTCCAAATGATGACAGAAAATTTGGCAGCCAAACTATCATTCACATTTGTAGGAGAAACCAAATTTAAGCAGAATCTATCGACTAAGATTTCAGCTCTCCATATGGCACTAGAAGGAAAATTCAACTTAAAGATGTTTACCACACTCAATAAAAATAAAAGGAATAAATATTTAATCTCTTGAACAAAGTTTGGACAATGTACAGGAATTCCTATCAAAGAAAGGGGAGATAGTGAGATCAGGAGAGGACGGGAGCTCTACAAGGAGAGTAACAGAACCAAAATATCTGGGCAGAGGGGCCTTCTCTGAGACTGATATTCCAACCAAGGACCATTCATGTATATTACCTAGAACCTCTGCTCAGATGTAGCCCATGGCAGCTCAGTATGTCCAGTATGGTTAACAGGAACTGTCTCTGACATGATTTAAATGGCAGGCTCTTTGACCACCCCTCCCCTGAGTGGGGAGAAGCTTTGCCAGAACTGATGGGACCTGATAAGCTAGGGTCAGGTGGAAGGGGAGGAGGACCACACCATCAGTGGAATTGGACAGGGAAATGGGAGGAGATGAGGGATGGAGGGTTGGATTGGGAGAGAATGAGGAACAGGGTTACAGCAGAGATACAAAGTGAATAAACTGTCATAAATAAAAAATAAAAAAAAATCATCTCTGGCCAGCAAATGAAAAGATTGAGAGAAACAACCCATAGAAGAGCAACAAAATAGGAGAAATCAACAACAACTTCTCATTGATAACGCTCAACATCAATGATTCACTAACTAAAAACAAACCAGTCTCATGTGTTCACATCAGACTGTTGGATTAATGGAATCGAATAAAAGACCTGAAATAAATCCACACACTTATGGACACCTGATGTTTGATAAAAATGCCAAAGTCATTCAAAGTAAAAAAGACAGCATCTCCAACAAATTGTGCTGGTCTAAATGGCTGTCAACATGTAAAAATGGCAAATAGATCCATACATATCACCCAGCACAAAACTAAAGTCCAACTGGATCAAAGACCTCAATAGGATATCAGACAGTAAATTTGTTAGAAGAAAAGGTGGGGAAGAGCCTTGAATTCATTGGCACAAGAGACAACTTCCTGAACTGAACACCAACAGCACAGGCTCTAAGACCAACAATCAATAAATGGGACCTCATGAAACTGAAAAGCTTCTGTAAAACAAAGGACAGCATCATCAAAACAAAATGAGTGCAGACAGATGGGGAAATTATTTTCACCAACTCTCTACCGAAAAGAGGACTCATATCAAGTATATATAAAGAATTCACGAAGTTAAAAAGCAAGAAATCAAGTAATCCAATTTAAAAAAATGGAGTACAGAGCTAAACAAAGGATTCTCAATAGAGGAATATCGAATGGCAGAGGAACACTTAAAAAAGTTATCAACGTCCTTAGTCATAAGGGAAATGCAAATCAAATCAACCCTAAGATTTCAACTTAAACCCATCAGAAGAGCTAAGATCAAAAATTAAAGTGACAACACATGCTGGAGAGGTTGTGAAGAATGGGGAACCCTCCTCCACTTCTGGTGGGAATGTAAACATTATTGCCAGTATGGAAATCAATCTGGTGCTTCCTCAGACAAATAGGAACAGCACTTCCTCAAGGTCTAGCTTTACCACTCCTAAGCATATATACAAAAGAAGCTCAAATACACAATAAGGACATTAGCTCAACCATATTTGTAGCAGTTTTATTTGTAATAATTAGAAGCTGGAAACAGCCCAGATGCCCCTCAGTGGAGGAATGGAAACAGAAATTGTGGTACATCTACCAATGGAAAATTCCTTAGCAACAAAAAACAAGGAAATCATGAAATTTGCAAGTAAATTGTGGGATCTGGTAAAAGTCATCCTGAGTGTGCTATCCCAGAAGCAGAAAGATGCACATAGTATATACTCACTCACATAGACATATAGAATAGGTTAAACCTACTAAGATCAGTACACCTAAAGAAACTAATCAAGAGGAAAAACTCTTGCTAAAATGCTCAATCCTTATCCAGAAGGACAAGGAGGATGGACATCAGAAGAAGGAGAAAAGAGGGAACAAGTCAAGAGCCTGACACCAAGGACCTCTGAAAGAGGTAGACTATCAACGCAGATGCTGAGACTTATGGCCAACCATTGGGCAGAGTTCAGAGAATCTTAAGAAAGAAGTAGGAAACAGTAATATCTGGAGAGGAAAGGAACTCTACAAGGAGAGCAATAGTACCAAAAAATCTGAACACAGGGGTCTTTCCTGAGACTGATACTCCCACCACGGACCATGCATTAAGATAACCTAAGAACCCTGCACAGATGTAGCTCATGGCAGTTCTGTGTTCAGTAGTAATAGGAAGAGAATACTTTCTCTGACATGAACTGTTTGGCCTGCTCTTTAATTACCCCCTGGCCACAAGAGTGGAAAGCAGCATTACCAGGAAGGAAAGAAGACAATGCAGCCACACCTGATGAAACCTAAGTGACTAGCATCAGAAAAAAGGAAAATAAGACCTCCCCTATCAGCAGACTTGGGGAGAGGCATTTGTGCAGAGGGTGGAAGAAGGGAACCAATGGGACTGGATGAGGGAGAGAACCTCAGGGGAATACAAAGTGAATAAAATATAATTAATTTAGAATAAAAAAATTAAAGCTGCTACAAACATGGTTGAGCAAATGTCCTTTTTGTGTACTTGAGCCTCTTTTGGATATATGCCTAGGAGTGGTATGGCTGGATCTTGGGGAAGCACTATTCCTAGTTGTCTGAGAAAGCTCCAGATTGATTTCCAGAGTGGTTGTACAAGTTTACATTCCCACCAGTAGTTGAGAAGGGTTCCCCTTTCTCCACAACCTCTCCAGCAAGTGTTGTCACTTGAGTTTTTGATTTTGGCCATTCTCATGGTTGTAAGGTGAAATCTCAGGGTTGTTTTGATTTTCATTTCCCTAATGGCTAATGAGGTTGAGCATTTCTTTAAGTGCTTCTCTGCCATTCCATATTAAAAAAAAATCTGCCATGGTGATATTGCTATTTTAAGCATTCATATACCAAGCACAAAAGTACCTGACTTCATAAAAGAAATACTATTACAGATAAAAAAAAGTATATTGACCTCCACACAGTGCTACTGGAAGGCTTCAATACCTCACTCTCAGTAATTGACAGGACATTCAGACAAAAACTAAAACAAGAAATGTTGTAGCTTAAAGACTTCATATGTACATAGTTAATCAGACCTTTAGAGAAGATTTCACCCAAACACAGAATATACTTTCTTTTCAATACCTCATAGAATTTTTTTTCAAAATTGACCAAAGTCTTGAAAATGAAGCAAGTCTCAACAATAAGAAAACAATTTAAATCACACCCTATACCCTACATGACCACCACAGATTAAAAGCTCCATCAAAAAAAGAACAGAACAATAAAGTTTTTAAAAACACGTTATAATTGAGTAACTCACTACTGAAGGAAAATTGATTCAAGATAGAAATGAAAAAGGAAATTAAAACTATTTTTTTTTAAAAAATTGAATTCAAATGAAAAAACTATTTACCCAAATAAATAATACACAGGAAGTCTGTTTTACAGTGAAATGTATAGCATCAACTATTTACATATAAAAACTGGAGAGATCTCATAGCAACTTAATGACATATCTTGATACAATACAATGAAAGGCAAAACAAAATCCCAAAGGAATAGGAAGGAAGAAATAATCAAACTCACAGATGACATCAATAAAACACCAACAAACAAACCAATGTAAAGAAAAAATGAAATGAAGAGTTGGTTCTAGAGATAAGTAAGATTGAAACTTAGCCAAATTAAACTAACATATGTTGAGAATATCCAAATTAATAGAATTACAGATAAAACATAGGAGGGAAAACACACAACAAAAAAACCAGAGAATTGTTAAGAACATATTTTAAAAGTCTGTGATCCAAGAAAATAGAAACCCTGAAATAAACACATAAACTTATATACAGCTCACTAAATTTAAATAAAAACTGGATAAGTATTAATATTAGACTTATAACATCTAGTGAAATAGAGGCAGTTATTAAGTCACTCAACCGACAAATAAGAGTGCCTCCAAGTGTCATTCAGAAGGAGGAACACAGAGTTAAATACTCCTCAGCAAATAGCCTGAATATTGGGAAAGGTGAGAGTAAAGGGGAAAAGCACATACTGAGTTGACAGAGATTCTGAAAAAAAAACTAATAGAGGTAGAAAAATTGATACATTGTATAGCATTTTATTGTAAACCTTTGTCAAGTTTTAACCTTAATTTACTATTGCACTTATTGTGTTATTTGAATATTATGATTTCATGTAAAGTATTGAAATGCATATTTTTCTATTCTAATTATTTGAAATAAAACACAATCATCTTTAGAATGCTTACCTATTTAATAAGTTAATACAGTGTTAGCACCAAATCCTCCTATGACAATATGTACTCTGATTTCTTATCTAAAGCTTGGTAATTAGACATGCTTCTTTATAGTCCTCATTCTTTCCAGTTAAAAGCCAACAGGAAATTTCAAAGTACACTGGTTATATATTTATTCTGCCATAAATAATAAATACATCCTTCAATTGTATAATGATAATAGAATTATTTTATAATATTGATTAAGCAGCATTGTAATATTTAAATGTTTTGTGTATGTATCAAGAACAATGGTATAATAGCTGAGAAACTGTTCTTAGTTTTTGCTGTGGTGTTTACAGTACAGATTAACTGTCTACATTCAAGCTTGAAAACTCTCTTATGGAATGGATTTGCTCAAGCTAGTTATAGTGTCTATTGATTTTCTTCTTTACCTTATGGTTACTACTGGAAAATCCCTGGGTCATAAATTATGTTCAATTCTTCACTTTTTAAAAATTGGAAATAGATTGATTATATAACTTATTGTGATCACTGTTTCTCCTTTTACAACTTCAATAAGATCCTCCCCATCCTCTTAAATCCATACCCTAAAACACTTCCTTTCTGTCTTTAATTAGTAAGCAGCTAACAATATAAGAAAACAACAAAAACAGAAGAAACAGAGAAACAGATAAAAACAAAACAACACTAATAAAAATCTCAAAGAAGACATTCAAGAAACACAGCTATCACAGAAACATTTTTATTTACACAGAAATTCCATAAAATCACAAAATGAGATACTATAACATATAAACAAATAACATATAAGGTTAAAAAATATTCAAACAAAGCATTATGAGATAAAGAACCTCAAAAATACCATTGATTTCATTTATGTTTGCTATTTACTGCTAGGCATGGGGCTTGCCATTAAGTGTGGTTGGTAAAACTAGCTAGACAGCATAGGAGAAAACTGACTTTCCCTTTGGAAGGGATTAGCAATCAGAGAACCTTTCTGCATTAAGTGTGAGGCTTCTGTCCATTTCCCCACTCAGTTTGGAGACACATCTAGCTCAGACCCATGCACAGTACCTTCCAGTGCAGTGAACACTACTCAGTACAGAGGAAGGTTCTAGGTTGCCACCAGCTCAACTTCTCCATGTTCAGTGACGTTACATGTAGGTGTTGTCTTCAGCAATGCAGCAAAGCAGCCTTACTATCCATTTGTGGAGAGCAATGGATAATGCCAGAGACAGCCTGAGTTACCTGAGTTCTTCTTTGGGCCCCTTTGGTACAAACTCAATTAGACATCACACATTCCTGGTGCTGCAGGTTTCATTTGGTGGCAAGAGATAGCTAGTGGGGATGTGTCTCCCCCATTATCAATTTTTCTACTTCTGTTGTTTTTTTCAAAATCTCTCTCAACTCAGTAAGTGTTTTTTCCCTTTACTCTCACCTTTCCCAATACTCAGGCTATTTGCTGAGGAGTATTGAAACTCTCTGTTCCTACCTTCTCCTGAATGACACTTGGAGGCACTCTTGCCTGAATATTTAGATTTGGATTTCTTCATGTTTGATCCGGGAAGATTTCCGGAACTTGGACAAGGCCTGTCTCATCGAACCAGCTGTTGATTGGACATTGAGAACTTGGTCTTGGATCCTTTGGTTGTTGATGATCTTCTTTGAAAGCGATAATGAGACTGAGCCAGGGATTGTGAGTGGCCTGGAGAAGATCTGGTATGATCTATGGATTGATTCTGGTGGGGGGACAAGAATGTTTGTGTCACCTTGAGGATGGAATTTATGCTTGTCTACCTCATAATGTTTTTGGCCTCCCTTGCTACAGTCAGGTTGACCATATTATGGATCAATTTTGTAAACCAGCAGTAACTTTAGTTTATGTCCATCTAGTAAAATCCCATGTAGGGCATCCATGGCATATTTGGCATCATGTTGCTTGTGGAAATAGTTTAAGGAAAGCCATATGGACCTTTAGTCAATGGATTTGGAAGATGTTTACATCACAATCAGGCCCATCATGCTCAAAGATATGCTTCAGGGTTCAGCATGAAGTGTGGTTTGCCAGATTTTCAACCTTGAGGGAGATAATTCTCTCCACAAAGGGAAGAGGACGACTGTAACTCATGGTCTCTGATATCTTAGTTTAGAATACTCTGAAATGAGATTTAAGGCTCCATGAGAGATGAGATATCTGCAACCTTTTTCTTCAATTCGTTTGACTACAATTCATTTCAGTTGTATTTGCACAGATGTTCTAGAATATTTCACAACAGCCTTTCCCATCCATAGAGTTAAAACCATTTAAGAAATAGAGCAATATGAATGTGAACCAGTTATAAACAAGTGACATAATCAAAACATTTCTTTTCACTTTTCCAGTAGAAATCCAGATGTGCTATATAAATAATAGATTAGAATATGTTTATTTGTAACATAACCATTAACTTTAATTGGTTTTAAACATACAATGGCATTAAAATGATACTAAAGTTTTTATTCACTTCATTTACTAATTTATATAGCAACAATATGTAGAAGGGGACAATGCATTAGAAAAATAATTTTCTAAAAAAGAACTTTGACTATTTTGGTCAAACCATGTTCTTTTACTAATGTTAAGATAAAAGTATTCAAGTCTTCGATCCACTTGGACTCGAGTTTCATGCAGGTGATAAGTACTGATGTAGTTGCTTTTTTCCATAGGTAGAAGTCCTGTACGACCTGCACCATTTGTTGATGATGATGTCTTTTATACATTGTATGACTTTGGCTTCTTTGTCAAAAATCCAAAAAGCATAGGTGTGTGGGTTTATTTCTGGGTATTTTATTTGCTTTCATTGATCCACCAACGTGTTTCTATGCCAGTACCATGCAGTTTTTATAACTATTTCTCTCTATTTTAGTTTTAGATCAGGGATAGAGATATCTCCCAACAATCTGTTGCTATACAGGATTGTCTTAGCAATTCTGAGTTTCTTTGTTTTCCATATTAAATTGAGAACTGTTCTTTCCAGGCCTGGAAACAATTGTGTTGTTGTTTTTCATTTTATGAATTACAATTTATTCACCTTGTATCCCCTCTGTAGTTCCCTCCCTCATCCCTTCCCAATCCTTCCAGCATCTCTACCTATGTACCACTAACCCCACCAATAGGGGAGACCCTCTTGTCCTTCCTTCTTATCCTAGTCCATCAGGTCCTATCAGAATTGTCTGCTTTGTCTTCCTCTGTGGCCTGACAATGCTGCTCCCCCCTCAGGGAGAGGTGATCAAAGAGCAGGCCAATCAGTTACAGTCCTTTTCCCCATTACTATGGAACCAACTTGGACACTGAACTTCCATGGGCTACATCTGTTCAAGGTTCTAGTTTATCTCCATAAATGGTCCTTGGTTATAGTACCATAAATGGTCCTTGGTTGTAGTATCAGTCTCAGAATAGACCCCTTTGCCCAGAGTTTTGCTTCTGTTGCTCTCTTTGTGAAGCTCCTTTCTACTCCAGGTCTTACTATCTCCCCCTTCTTACATAAAATTCCATGCACTATGCCCAAAGTTTGGCTCTAAGTCTCAGCATCTGCTCTGATACCATGCAGTGTAGAGACTTTCTGAGGCCCTGTGTGTGAGGTTACTGACCTGTTCCCTGATTTCTCCCTTTTCTGAAGTCCATCCTCTTTGACTTTCTGAATGTAGATTGAGCAATTTAGCCAGAATCTTCTTTCTTAATTAGTTTCTTTAGGTGTATAGATTTTAGTATGTTTATCCTATATTTTATTTCTAATACCACTTATGAGTGAGTATATACCCTGTGTTTCTTTCTGCTACTGGGATGCCTCCGTCAGAATGATCTTTTCCAGTTCCCACCATTTACCTGAAAATTTCATGTTTCCTTGTTATTGACTGAGGAGTAATATTCTATTGTGTAGATGTACCACAATTTCTGTATCCATTCTTCCACTGAGGGACATTTGTGTCGTTTCCAGGTTCTGGCTATGACAAATAAACCTACTACAAATATGGTGGGGAAAATGTCCTTTTTGTATACTTGAGCATCCTTATACTCATCATTAAATTGGAAGGCTTCCTTTTGAATATGGTGATAAAAACAATTCAAGCATCCTGAATATATCAACAATTGATGGAGAAAGTGTTTTAGCAAAAGGAGAAAGAATAAAAACAATAATTTATGAGCTAGAAAAAAATTGTTATCTCAGCAGTGAAAGGCAATAATTCCATCAAGTGAGTCAGGCAGACAAAAAAAGTCCCAACTGTTTAAATAGGCAAGATTTAGGATTTTGGCTTTTGTAAAAAAAAGAGATGATAGTGATAAAAGGAAACGTTTTATAAAAGCAGACATGCTTAGCATTGAATCTTTAGGCAACTGCCTCATACAAGGAGGTTTGGGGTCTACACTAAACTGCATAGAAGAAAAATTGGGGAAGAGCCTTAAACTCATTGGCACAGCAGACAACTTCCTGAACTGAACACCAACAGCACAGGCTCTAAGACAAACAATCAATAAATGAGACCTCATGAAACTGAAAAGCTCTGTAAAGCAAAGGACACTGTCATCAGAACAAAACGACTGCCTACAGATTGGGAAAGGTTATTCATCAACCCTATATCTCACAGAAGATTAATATCCAGTATATATAAAGAACACAAGAAGTTAAACAGCAACAAATCAAGTATTGCAATTAAAAAATGGAGTACAGAGATAAATGGAGAATTCTTAATAGAGGAATATCAAATGGCAGAGAAACAGTTAAAAAATGTTCAACGTCCTTAGTCATAAGGGAAATGCAAATCAAAATGACCCTAAGATTTCACCTTAAACCCATCAGAATGGCTAAGATCAAAACTCAAGGGATAACAATATGCTGGAGGTTGTAGAGAAAGAGGAACCCTTCTCCACTGCTGGTGGAAATGGAAACTTGTACAACCACTCTGGAAACACAATCTGGCACTTTCTCAATCAACTAGGAATAGGGTTTCCTCATAATTCAGCTACACCACTCATAGGAGTATATCCAAAAGAGGCTCAAGTACACAATTAGGACATTAGCTCCACCATGTTTGTAGCAGAATTATTTGTAATAGCCAGAAGCTACAAACAGCCCATATGCCCCTCAGTGTACGAATGGATAGAGAAATTGTGGTACATCTACACAATGGAATATTACTTAGCATTACAAAACAATGAAATCATAAAATTTGCAGTAAACAGTGGGATCTGGAAAAGATCATCCTGAGTGAGGAATCTCAGAATCAAAAAGACACACAGGGTATATACTCACTCATAAATGGATATTAGACATATAATATAGATTACTCTTACTAAAATCTGTACACCTAAAAAATCTAATCAAGATGGAGGTCTCTGGGTAAATGCTCAAACCCCATACAGCAAGGCAAAGAGGATGAACATCAGAAGAAGGAGAAAACAGGGAACAGTACAGGAGCCAGCCACAGAGGACCTGTGATAGGCTCTATCTTGCAGGGTATCAAAGAAGATGTTTAGACTTTTGGCCAATCTTTGGGCAGAGTGAAGGAAATTTCATGAAAGAAGTAGGAAATAATAAGACCTGTAGGTGAAAGGAAAACCACAAGGAGAACAACAGAACCAAAAAATCTGGGCACTGGGGTCTTTTCTGAGACCAAACACCATTGATGGAGATAAACTAGAACCCCTGCACAGATGTTGCAAATGGCAGTTCAGTTTCCAAGTGGGTTCCATAGTAATGGGAACAGGAACTGTCTCTGACATGAACGGATTGTCCTGCTCTTTGATCACCTCCCTCTGAGGGGGGAGCTAACTTACCAGGCCACAGAAGAAGACTACTCCTGATGAGACCTGATAGACTAGGATCAGAAGGAAGAAGAGGAAGGCCTACCTTATTAGTGGACTTGGGGAGGGTCATGTGTGGAGAAGGGAGATGGATGGTGTGATTGGAAGGGAAGGAGGGGGCCAAGGGTTGATACAAAATGAATAAAGTATAATTAATTAAAATGGAAAAAAAGCAGAGTCTGAATAGATAAAACTCCAATATCTAAATGAAGCAGTCATTGTAGCAAAACAAATCTCCACCATTAAAGAAGATTAATAAAACATTTAAAATAAAATGATAACAAATAATTCAAAACAACTGTTTTGTATGCAGGCATGTCTACAGAGTGTTTTGTCAACTATTGGTTAATGGAAGAGGGCCCAGTTCATTGAGTGTTGCATAAGAAAAATTGTTCAGCATGAATGGTATGGACACTTGTGACTCCAGTACTTGAGGTTTCAGAAACAGGCAGATCTCTGTGAATTTGCGGCCAGCCTAGTCTACAAAGTTAGTCCAGGGCACTATTAAGCATAATCGTGTCTTGAAAATCCCCAAACCAAAAACACACAAATAAAAGTTAATGTATAAAGAAGAAGCCATTCCTGATGACACCTAATTGACTAGGATCAGAAGGAAGGAAATGAAGACCTCCCCAATTCTGGTCTAGTCTGTTTGGTGTTCTGTAGGCCTCTTTTATATTTATGGACATTTCTTTCTTTTAGTTGGGAAAATTTTCTTCTATGATTTTCTTGAAAATATTTTCTAGAGATTGGAGCCTGGAGTCTTCTTTTTCATCAATTCCTATGTCGTCCTTGATTTCTTGGCTATTTTGTGTTTGGGACTTTTCTGATTTTACTTTTTCTTTGAGAGAAGTATCAATTTCTGCGAGTGTATCAGCTCCAGACATTCTTTCTTCCATCTCTTGTATTCTGTTGGTGATGCTTACCTTTGTGGTTTCTGATCTTTACTCCAAGTTCTCCAGCTCAAAGTTTTTCTCCGTTTGTGTTTTCTTTATCGATTCTAATTCTGCTTTCATTCCTTGCACCATTTCCTTCATCTGTTTGAATGTGGATTCCTGTCTCTCTATGATGGTCTCTATTGTTTTGTTCATTTCCTTTCTATATGCCACTAATTTTATCTCTACTTGTGCCTCTATTTGTTTGGCTATGTTTGCCTGTGTTTCTTTAAGAATTTTGTCTATTTCTTCTTTCTTTACCTCCAATTGACTGGCCAAGTCTTTGAAAGATTTTTTTCATTTCCTCTTTAGCTGACATAATGTGCACAGTTATTGTTCTGAGAGAGTTGTTTGTTTCCTCTTTGTGAGCCTCAAATAGTTGGGTAAGCATAGCTTTAAAGTCATTTTCCTATGCTTCTGATGAATTGGAGTATCCATCAATTTTGGGGGTTGCTGGTGAAGTCATGATGTCCTGATTTATTTTGGAAGTGTTCTTTCGTCTACCCCTGGCCATTGGCTTATCTGAAACCTTTCCTGTTCGTTTTTTGGTTCTGCATTTCAGAGTTGTACTGTCTCTCTCTCTGGCATCTGGAGAGTTTTTTGATGAAGCTGAGTAAGGTCTCCTGTCCTCAGATTGTGCTGAGGAGTAGCTGTACCGGTGGGAGAAAAGTACGCAGGCACAAACGGGGCAAATGCAGGCATGCTTTTGTGTGTGTGTGTGTGTGTGTGTGTGTGTGTGTGTGTGTGTGTGTGTGTTTGCGTGTGTGTGTGCATTGGGCAAACCGTGCAGTCAGTGTCTGAGTTACGTCACAGGGCCAGTATGTTGGCTAGCAGACCCGGGACTCTGGGTTGATGATGCCATGGGTCTGGACCAACAGTGCAGGAGGCTCAATGTCCCAAATGTATGTGGGCACAGGGTTTGTTTGTTTGTTTGTTTGTTTGTTTGTTTTCTGAAACTGTGCCAACCAAGGACCATGTATGGATATAACCTAGAACCTTTGCTCAGATGAAGCTCTTGGTAGCTCAATAACCAATTGCTTTCCCATAGTAAGGGGAACAGGGACCGTCTCTGACAGGAACTCAATGGAAGGCTCTTTGACCTCCCCACCCCCCACGGGAGGAGCAGTCCTGCTAGGCCAAAGAGAAGGACTTTGCAGCCAGTCCTAAACATACCTGATAAAACAGGGCTAGAAATAAGGGGAGGAGGTCCTCTCCAATCCAAGAACTTGTAAAAGGGTCAGGAAGAAGCTGAGGGAGGGATGGTGGGATTGGGAGGGAATAAGGGAGCAGGATACAGCTGGGATAGAGTTAATAAAATGTACCTAATAATAATAAAAAGAAAACTTTACAGAGAGCCAGTTAATAATGACAAAGCTAAAAAAAAAAAAAAAGAATTTTTCATCCATGGAACTTTTAAAAACTAATTTCTCTTTTTGAATGTTACTATATTTGTCTTGAGTTAGAATTCATATTTTGTTATTACTGTATTCCTGGAAATTTCCTTTCTAAGGATGGAACATTCATTACACTTTATAGACATTATTCATCATGATATGTTTCAGAAAGAATCATGAAACTATTTTTTTTTTTTTTTTTACACAAGCAAGGTTCAATCATTTATTTCATTAAATTATCTTTGTAACAGAATAATTACATTACTGCCTGGCTTAGAATGTAGTTTTAATATGCTATAAAGTCAAGTTAAACTCCCTTAAAATTAAAAAAAAAGTTATTTTTTTTTCACATTTGAAAACTATTTCTTCTAGTTTAAAGATTAAAAGTTTACAAACGTTCCAACAAATATGAGCCTCTATGAAAGCAAACCATATTCTTTTTTTTCTTTTTCTTTATTATTATTATTATTATTATTATTAATTACACTTTATTTATTTTGTATCCCCCCATAAGCCCCTCCCTCCTCCCCTCCTGATCTTACTCTACCTCCCCTTTCTTCATGCATGCTCCTCCCCATGTCCACTAATAGGGGAGGTCCTCCTCTCCTTCCTTCTGATCTTAGTCTATCAAATCACATCAGGAATGACTGCATTGTCTTCTTCTGTGGCCTGGTGAAGCTATTCCCCCAGACTACTTTTACCAGAGAGAAGTTAAAGTGTGAACCTGATCATGTGGTAGGAAGTACATTCAGGGTGAAGCTGAGATTAAACTAAGATGTGTATGAATTCAAAACCTATCCTATGGTTCCAGGTTAGCATGTGAAGATTTTCATAGCTGTTGAAACCATAGGGTGTTGCCTTGAGCTTGGTACTCTGGCCTGTTTTCCTGTGACATGTTTGGCATTTCTTATGCTTATATTGTATCAGAGCTTTTCAGGCTTTCAATGCACTTGGCTGTTATGTCTGTGAATAATCTACTCCTCTATTAAAGCATATTTGTCAGTTCCAGCTTAACTGTTTCTCTGTATAATATTAATATGCAAAGGCTTCTCCCTCCACATCAAATTTCCTCCATTCCAATTATACAAGAAGGTGAGATGTAGTACTGGAGTTGTTAGTTGTATTATATTGAGAAATAGTAAAAAAAAAAAAAAAAAAAAAAAGGAAAAAAGAAACGCCCCCCTATCAGTGGACTTGGGGAAGGGCATGCATGCAGAGGGTGGAGGAAGGGAGGGGATTGAGACAGGAGGATGGAGGAAACCACAGGGAAGATACAAAGTAAATAAAGTGTAATTAATAAAGAATTAAAAAATTGACCTTCCAAAAAAACAAATAAATAAACTATAGTTAATAAAAATTAATTAGAATTAGACTAATATTCAGAATATGTAATAAACTCTACAGAGCATCATTAGTGCAAGCCTTTCCATATTACACCATGAGCATATTTCTTAACACATGTTGATGGTCACTTAATGACTGACCATAACAGGGAAATGTGAGAAAAGATAGTTCACCATAGACTCTTCTCTATAGAAGAGTACAATCTTTGCCTGTGACTATATATAAAATTATGGGTTTCATCCAACAGTTTGTACAGATAGAAAAGCAGCTGAAAAATGAATATCAGAAGTGAAACTTCTAACAAGGAAATCTGGGTAAAGGGTGTCTGAATAAAAATTTTGCAACTGGAAAAATAGGAACAAGCAATTAACCATCATTCTTCCATCCTCTCTGCATCATCGCCTGCTTCCAGGTTCCTGCCTTGGTTTCTCTCAGCTGATTGTTACCCAGTTTCAAGGAAATGGAAACACAAATGAAGACAGCAAATGACTTTTATTCATTCAATATTTAAAGTATTTATTTTTCTGAGGTCCAGAACTCAAATTAGAATTTCTGTGTCATCAGGATTTATTATATGTAGGTGACAAATAGGACAAGTTGAGTTGTCAGATAGCCAACAATGAATGAATTTATGATGCTATTCATGACAGCAAGGTAGTATGCAAATCTTACTGCCTTGTTTATACCGTGTAATACAAATACTGCACTGGTTTAATTTATCATGTTTACAAAAGTCTCTTACTGTTAAAGTGTGAATCCGTTGTTTGGTAAGTCCTTTAGGGTGGTTATTATGAACATCATTGAAGATGGTAAAATGAGGGAAAAATGGCCAAGAACCACTATCATCAGAAAATTCTAGAGTGAAAACCTGCCTTCCCTGCCTGGCCTCATAGGGTGGGTGAGGTAGTATAATTAGATCGCTAGTACTTCACTCTGTGAGCTAGCTGATGAATTTATATTATTGACTATAGTATTGTCACTAGTACAGGAGTAGGTAAAATATGTTGATTGAATCTTAAATTGGAAAATAGTAAGGAATTCATTGGAGAATTATAGATAGAACTTGAAGTAGAACTGGACACAGAACTGAAAATATCGCTCTCACCAGAATGAAGTCTTCTATTATTTTCACTTGATGGTGAATCAAAATCCTCTAACTGAATCACAATGCAATTGTCATCGAGTATCTCAAAAACTCCTCTCTTGAAGTATCCTGATAGTCCAAAAGGAGATGCAGCTATTGTAAAATCTAAACTAGTATTTGCAGTTTGATCAACAGAAATTATTTCAGAATTCTCTATATCTGTCTGATTAGGACAGGAAGAGGTCTTTGTGTTTTCTTCTTGATCAGTTTCCACAGGGACAAATTTAATTGGTGTTACAGATGTAGAGTGAATGTTATGATCAGTGTTCTCTGTCAATATGTGGATATGTCTTGTATTGTTGGAGAAGATGGGAAAGAATATGTTCTTTGCAAATCAGATATAGACAGATCATCTCCCAATTGCAAACCTATGTGACCATTAGGACCAAGGGAAGACTCATCCACCCTAAGATATGACAGTGTTCCTGGAAATACATGATGACAAGCTCTCACTAATTCCACATCCTTAGTATGTGGAAGTGGTCTACTTCCTGTTGTTTCTCCAACTATCAGAACTTCTGGACTCACTCTTCTGGTGATTCTATCTTTAATAGATGGCCCTTCGAGTAAAACATCAGTTATATCTTCCTCTGGTGAGAAAGGAATTACACAGGTTGACTCAGGTTGTTGATGCTCCACTACATTCTGGCTTTACCTAGTACAGTCATGGTAGCTATGTCCTGAAAGTAATACATGGTCATTTTAAGGACTTGAATTCCCATTATGAAAGGTAAATCTCATCTCTCCAGTGATGTCATTATTCTTTGATTTACACTGACTTTTTCTTGCCCCAAGCCCACCCTCCAGTATTTTTCTTTGTGTTATAGTTTCAGAATGTTGAAAAGAGGGAACCTGGACTCTTTCAGAATCATTACTAGGCACAACATCTGAAGTGTTTTCTTCACCTGTTAACATAAAATGGAAGTTAATCAGATAGGAACTCTCAAAATTAGAATGCATACTTGTTTGACACTGCTTCAAAAATAAATAAAATAACCCTAAAGATTCAGATATTTTATCTGAATTTGTGTCATATTTCACATATAATCAATAAAAGTAAAAAATGTAAAACATAAAAATCAAAATTTACACATAAAGAGTTCAAAACTGCCTTTGAAATAACCTATATTGTTCTAGATATATTTATGAAAATTTAAAGTGAATCAGAAGACATTTCCATTCAGTTTCAGAATCTTATATATCACCTTGTAGAGGCATCTAATCAAGATATTAATATAACCAGCAACAAAATACTTAAAATTTTAAAAAGATTTTTTTTAACTTTCACTTATATTACGGACACATATATGTATCTGTGTGAGTGTATATCAAATGTGTACAAATATTGTTGAAGCACTAAGGAATCAGATTCCCGAGGTCTCCAATACTAGACACATAACTGAAAGGGGGAATAGAAACTGGACATAGTTCCTGTGGAAGAACACAGTGTGATCTTTACTTATATTTTAAAATTATTTATAACTTAAAAAATAACTTATAACTTAAAAGATAAATTCTACACAAGGTACAATATGAGTCTCAAAATTGAAATTTTATTTTTTAAAAATACTTTTATTCTATAACTTTATTTTTAACCTCATGAATTGCAAGCAAAGAAAACATGATACTGGACATTTATTATACAGTAATAATTGTTATTCCACCCTGAGAAAGAACGACCAACTCTTGATAAACCAATTTTGGTAGGGTTTTTCAGTGATGAACAAACACCTGGTTGTATTGGGTAGGAATCTGTGTGTTAAAATCATTGAAAGTACATTTAACCTTGTGAAACTGTATAGAATTAAACACACACACACACACACACACACACACACACACACTTAACTACCCATTATTACTACCAATTTTTTTCTGAGGATATTAACATATGTCCTTGGGGAGGAGAAGAGAATTATGCTAAATTTCATTTGTTGATATACACTTTCTTTGTATGACTTCTGTAAAGAAGAAATAGAAGTGATAAACAAATGCATGTTTTGTATTGGAGAGATCAGGGATACAAGACACATATCTAAACATAGTAAAGATGATATACAGCAAGACTATAGCCAACATCAAACTGAACAAAGAGAAATTTATAGCAATCCCACTGAAATCTGGAACAAAACAAGGCTGCCCACTCTCTCTATATCTCTTCAACATAGTTCTGGAAGTATTTGCTAGAGCAATAAGACAGTTGAAGGAGATCAAGGGGATACAAAAGAAGAAGTCAAATTATCACTATTTGCAAATGATATGATAGTATACATGAGCGACCCCCAAAACTCTACCAGAGAACTCCTACAGCTGATAAACACCATCAGCAAAGTGTCCAGATACAAAATTAATTCAAAAAAATCAGTAGCCCTCCTGTATACAAAAGTAAAAAGGGCTGAGAGAGAAATTAGAGAAACAACGCCCTTCACAATAGCCACAAATGACATAAAGTACCTTGGAGTAACCCAAACCAAGCAAGTCAAAGACTTGTATGAAAAAAATTTTAAGTTTTTAAAGAAAGAATTGGAAGAAGAAATCAGAAGATGGGAAGATCTTCCATGCTCATGTCTTGGCAGGATTAACATAGTAAAAATGGCCATCTTACCAAAAGCAATCTACAGATTCAATGCAATTCCCATCAAATTACCAACACAATTCCTTAGAGACTTAGAAAGAAAAATTCTCAACTTTATATGGAATAACAAGAAACCCAGAATTGCTAAAACAATCCTCTACAATAAAAGATCTTCTGGAGGTTTCTCCATCCCTGATCTTAAGCTGTACTATAGAGCAACAGTAATAAAAACTGCATGGTACTGGCATAGAAACAGACTGGTGGATCAATGGAACTGAACAGAGGACCCAGAGATAAACCCACACACTTATGGACACCTGATTTTTGACAAAGATTCCAAAACCATACAATGGAGAAAAGACAGCATCTTCAACAAATGGTGCTGGTCCAAGTAGATGTCTACATGTAGAAAAATAAAAATAGATCCATACTTATCACCCTGTACAAAACTGAAGTCCAAGTGGATCAAAGACCTCAACATAAAACCAGACACATTAAAACGGTTAGCAAAAAATTGGGAAGACCCTTGAACTCATTGGCACAGGAGACAAGTTGTTGAGCAGAACACCAACAGCACAGGCTCTAAGAGCAACAATCAATAAATGGGACCTCATGAAGCTGAAAATCTTCTGTAAAGCAAAGAAAACTATCGTCAGAACAAAAAGAGTTCCTACAGATTGGAAAAGGATTTTCACCAACACTCTATCTGACAGAGGACTAATGTCCAGTATATATAAAGACCTAAAGAAGCTGAAAAACAGCAAAACAAGTAATCCAATTAAAAAATGAGGAACAGAGCTAAAAACAGAGAATTCTCTGTAGAGGAATATCGAATGGCAGAGAAACACTTAAAGAAATGCTCAACCTCATTAGCCATTAGGGAAATGCAAATCAAAACAACCCTGAGATTTCACCTTACACCCATCACAATGGCCAAGATGAAAAACTCAAGTGACAACACATGCTGGAGATGTTGTGGAGAAAGGGGATCCCACCTGTACTGCTTGTGGGAATGTAAAATTATACAACCACCTTGGAATTCAATCTGGCGCTTTCTCAGACAACTAGGAATGGCGCTTCCTCAAGATCCAGCCATACCACCCCTAGATTTATCCAAAAGAGGCTCAAGTACACAATAAAGACATTTGATTAACCATGACTGTAGTAGCTTTATTTGTAATAGCCAGAACCTGGAAACAGCCCAGTTGCCCCTCAATTGAAGAATGAATGCAGATATTGTGGTACATCTACACAATGGAGTTTTACTAAGCAATGAAAAATAAGGAAATCATGAAATTTGCAGGTAAATGGTGGGACCTGGAAAGGATCATCCTGAGTGAGTTGTCCCAGAAGCAGATAGACACACACAGTATATACTCACTCATATAAACATACAACATAAGATAAACCTACTAAAAACTGTACATCTAAAGAAATTAAGCAAGAGAGAGGACCCTGACTAAAACATTCAGTCCCCATCCTGAAAGGCAGAGGTTGGACATCAGAATAAGAAAACAGGAAATAACCTAGGAACTTCCCACAGAGGGCCTCTGAAAGCCACTGCCCTGCAGACTATCAAAGCAGATGCTGAGACTTATGGCCAAATGTTGGGCAAAGTGCATGGAATCTTATGTAAGAAGTGGGAAATAGTAAGAGCTGGAGAGGACAGGAACCACACAAGCAGAGCAACAGAACCAGAAAATTTGAACACAAGGAACTTCCCAGAGACTCATACTCCAACCAAGGACTATTCATGGAGATAACCTAGAACCCCTGCACAGATGTTGCACATGACAGTTCAGTGTCCAAGTGGGTTAAATAGTAATGGGAAGAGGGACTGCCTCTTACTTAGTCTGATTGGCCTGCTCTTTGATCACCTCCCCCTGAGGGGGGAGCAGCCTTACCAGGCCACAGAAGATGACAGTACAGGCACTCCTGATGTGATCTGATAGACTAAGATCAGAAGAAATGAGAAGAGGACATCCCCTATCAAGGAACTTGGGAAGGGACATGCATGAAGAAGGGGGATGGAGGGTGGGATGGGGAGGGGAGAAGGGAGGCGCTTATGAGGGGATATAAAATGAATAAAGTATAATTAATAGTAAAAACAAGAAAAGAAAAATAAAAGTTAAACAAACAAACAAAACAAACAAAAACTACTATCCCAACTAAATGTTTGTTCTGCTAAATTATAGAAAATATCAGTTTTATTTAATGTAAGATGTTCTAAAGACTCTGGTAAAATACAGAAATTTTAACAATGTTGAATTCAGAGAAATCAGAGGTTACTGAAATCTAGTAGAATCTTTGAACTGGAAGTCCTTGGCTCCTTCTTCTTTTTCTTTACTAAGATCTATTACAAATCTTCAGTATTTCAGGTACACCTTCATGATTCATATGTTTGTTTGTTTTTTAATATTGATTCAGATTGTAGATATCTCATATGTCTTTTTTTATTTGCCATATATTCTCCAGCAAGAACTTTGGCAAATAATAGTACTATATGCATTTAAACTTTTATGATGCAACATTCCACTGATATTGGGTCAGTTTAAATTACTGTGATGTAATGTAAGATAGGTGTTAACTCTCTGCCATATTTTAATAATATAAGAAAGATCTTTGCCTGAATCTTAAAAAAAAATACCACTAGGCACATCCTAAAAGTGATTGTCTAAACCTATTGTCATCAAATGGAACAATTTCATAAAGGAACTCCAAAATAGAGAGTCATCATGTAACAGTGCTTTGAAATTTTGATTCAAAAGCAGTAATAACAATGGGCAAAGAGGATAGCAGATCATGCCATGTTAAGTTTTGGTATTGTTTCCAAGGTCTAACAGGTATAGGTGGAGATCAGCTCTCCAGTACAGTGAGTGTTGACAGGAAAACATGATGGCCAGCAGCAAGAAAAGTAACAAGTTCATTTTGAAAGTCTCGTTGTTAATTGGAGTTAACTCTAGTGTGAAGTGACTACAACTGAGAAGTTTGGAAATGGAGCTGAAGATGAAGAGTCTCAGAAAATTTATACAGTATACTCAATAACAGAAAAATTTCAGGGTAGAGGTATAGAAGAGAGAAGAACTCCTGTGTAGCTGTATTAGCAAAGGGAAAGATAAGGGCCAAAGCAAAGAGTAGCAAGAGATAAAACAGAGGTAAAACCCCACAGAACCCTTAACACATCACTACACAGATTTAAAATGCAACAAGACAGATATTTCAGGGTTTATATACCTTAGAATAACCCCAGAGAATCTTTGTTTTTCAGTATTTTATTGAAAGAATTGCAAGAACATATATTCTACATAGTTGCTCAAACAAAACTGCATAAATCCCTCACTATTACACATGCCTATAGGGTTACAGTAACTCTTATGAGTCCCCACTCCTAGATGAAGAGTTATAGTTAGTGGATGCTAAGAGTGTATAAATAGATAGTTTCCTCCAAGGAACAGATAGGTTATCCATTCCACAAGGAGCCAGCCTTAGGCACATATAAACATGAGCTACAATAAATGTACTCAGTGGTCATTACATTTATATATTACATTTTTTAAAGGAAGGGCCATGAATTAGAGAAGTTATAGATATATGGGAGGACTTTCAGGGGAAAGAGAGAGATTGAAATGATCAATGCAGCCACTCCTGATGAGACCAGATAGACTCCTATAGACTAGGATTAGAGGGAATGGGGGGAAGACCTCCCTTATCAGTGGACTGGGGGAGGGGTACAGGTCGGAAAGAGGAAGGGACAGTAGGATTGGTATGGGCAGAGGGAGGGAGGTACAGAGGTGATACAATATGAATAAACTGTAATTAATAAAAATAAAAATAATTTAGAAAGTTATAACTGCCTAATAAAGATCTATAATGATATATTAAAGAAAATAAAAGATGAAAATGCCGTGTACTCATGTATAAAATTCTAAAAAGAAAACAAAATATGCCTACAAACAGTTTTTAAAAAAGGACCAGACTCTGCTGATGCAGTAACAAGGTGATTCAGAGACAAAAGAAATTTCCACCCTTATCAGACTTGTAGAGTGTCATGGAAAAATATGCGTTAAGGAGGGGATGATGGAATAGGCTACATTTGGCTACAAAATGAATAAGCTGTACTTTATAAAAAATAAATTAATTTCTTAAATATAAATAAGTGTAAAAAAGGTTTAAACACAAAGTACAAGACTCCTGCTGATGCAATAACAAGGTGAATAAGAGAGAAAGGAAGATTTCTTCCTGGACAATCCACTGTGGAAACCCAAAGCAAGTGTCCTGGAAGTGTTCTTTGAATCCTGGCATTCCAGAATAACTTTACTCGGAGAAAAAATGCTTAATAGCAGTAGCACAGTGTTCTAGTCAGAGGAAATCTAGTCTCCCCTAGACTAGAGTGAGACTCACTAACACCTCAGCAGAAGGATGAATAGAAGCAACTGTACAAAGATTCTATAGCCACACTCCACCAAGGAAAGCTTTATTGACTGTCTTTTCTAGTACCTAGAGACCTAAAAACACATTTAGTTAAAAAAACCTCTTCCTAGATGATTAATCACATCATCTATTTGTGAGAGGAATAGCAGAAAGGGGAACATGAGGGGATTCTTTGTGATATCTTACTGTGCAAGATAGGTCAACAGCCACATTCTTATATCTCATGGTCAAGGTACACAAATGGACATTTAATGAATACTCCAGATATGATAGTGTATATTAGTTTTGTATTTCAAGTTATATTATTATGTAATGTTCATTTTTTTTGGTCAACCTGACTCAATCTAGAGTCATCTGTGGATGAATTTCAGCTGAGAAAATGTATCCATTAGATTGGCCTGTGCCTGGTCAGTGATTGATGTGAGAGAGCACAGTTCAATGTTGTTGCTGCTACACCTGGAAAAAAAAAACCCATGATGGTGTAAGACAACAGGCTGAGCATGTCACCAGAGCAAACCAGTAAGTAGTATTCTCTAATATCTATTCTTCATTTTCTGCCTGCAGGTTTCTGCCTTTAGTTCTGGCTCTAAATTCTCTTCACGGAGGATTACAGATTACAATATAATACTGTAAATTCAAGTATATTATACTATAAGATTACATGAACTTCTTTCTCCCCGATTTAAATTTGATAATGGTGTTTCATTACAGAAATAACCTAAGACATACAGTGATAGATACTTTTTCTCTTTAATTACTAATAAGGCTTAAGAAAGACAAGAGACAACTCTTCAGTGATACATCTCATTAACATTTGAGCAAAATAATACCAGGGATGAGGGCATGTTCAGAGAATACATATTTGTAGTATTTTCCATATCATTCTTAATGTTTTGTTGATTTGGATTTATAATAAATTACCTACCATACAAAATCAATATGCTGGGTCTACAATAGTATATATAAGAGCATGCTAAAAAACTTAATTTTTATTGTATGCTCTACGGAAATAACATAATATTATATTCAAGTAGAAAAGTTTTAATAATCTTAGGCACTAGAGTAAAAATTCATATTTCACATTGTGAGAGAAATATAAATTCTTTGGTGAGAACACAGGTTTGTTTTTATTTTTTCAAAGTTACTATTACAGAATTTATGCCATGATGATACCACTTGGAAGACACACTTTGCATTGTATGAAACCAAAGCATTTTTGGTTATTTCACAGTAAGTCATAGTAATGTGCCAAAACCATTTTAACCACTCATATTTATTTCTCAAGATTAAAAATGCCTCCACAGACAGACATAATTGGCTAAAGATAAGAGATACTTGGTTATCATAATAAAACAGTTGTTTGCACTGTTGAATTTGTTGTGCATCTTACTTTTTAAAGAGAACTATAAATGGCTAACATATATGTAAAATTGACTACTATTACTAAATACCAGAGAGTATTATAAAAATAAATGGCTATGTTAACAAATCCTCTTGAAAATGGATGTAAAAAAATTAATAAAAGTTCCATGTCAGAAATTGACAATTGACTGGAACTCATTGTACTGAATCGCCATTCTTTTGTAGAGAGTTAAAAAAAAAATATGTAACAGTTTACTCACTGAATTCAGTGGTAACTTACTTCAGGTCAAAAGAAAGTCAATTACCCAAACTTCAAAAGGCAGTTCAAACATGCTGAAATGAACTCAACAGGGAGGATACTTGGATTTCTGGCAGTTAGATCACAGCCAGTATAACACAGGAACTTGTGAAGCTAGTACCCTGACTACCAAAAGGAGTAATTTCCTTTAGCTCCAGCAAAAGGGACATCTTGCTCTCCAATTAACATATTCCCAAGATGACTATGAGCATATCAAGATCCATGCTAGCCTCTAGGAACTTACATTCCATACTCAAAAATGCCCTGCAAATCACCCATAGTTCTCCTGGCCTCCCCCAGCTACTGATCCTACTTATAATCTTGCTTTTCTCACTAGGTATTCTTTATTGTCCATCTCCTGCTATTCTCCCATCTCTTACAGAAAACTCTGGCATTGCCAAGAATGCTAGACATGTTTCTTCTACTTCTCCTTTCTTTTTGCTATGCATACTTCCAAATGCCTCTGGCTGTTCTCTTTCTCATGCTACAATAAATCCTTTCCATATGATGGATCATTCATGTTATCACTTGATATAACTTACTTTCCATCCATGAACTTCCTGTCCAAATTTGTGAATTTCTGCATCTTTTTCTTGTCTGACTTCTGGTAGATGGACCCACCATCAGTGTATCACTTGCATTTCTTTTTGATTTACGTGGCCTTTCAAGTACAGACTTGGATGGTGTATTTTCCACTTGTCTCTGGTTGTCCTCCATATTTTCTTCTCCAAGAAGTCATTCAAGATGTTTTGGAGCTGGGTTCTCATAATTATTCTTAGCACCACTTCCTTTCACAGAATTATGAATGTGTGAATTGTTCAGAGGTCCTCCTGTCCACGATGGAGATTTTCTTTGACCTCTTCCTGGTTTGACTTCATATTGTTCAAAGTTATTTGGCTAGTAATAGCAGTATCATATCTAAACATATTATGTACTACAGGGCCTTCTTTACCTGTTATTAAAATAAGAAGGGATTCTAAATATCAAACAAATAACACATCATAAAATATTTCTCAAAATTTTGTTTTATAACCTGCATAGATCCTCTGCCTATATTCTATGGCTATTACATTTGTGTTTTTTGAGACTCCAAACATTGAGACTGGGTGTGATTCTGACTTCTTGCCTCGTTGTTAGACACTTTGTATATTGTTTTGACATGTTTTGCTGTTTTTTTCTTGGAGGCCTGCTCTTTTCTACAGGAAAAGAGAGGCAGAGTATAGCTTGGTGTAGAGGTGATGTGGGGTGGAGCTAGAGTAATATAGGTAGGTAAAATTGTAATAGGGGAGTACTGTATGAGAGAATAATTTATTTTCTTTAATAAAAATTCCACATGAAGAGGAACCTAATGAATTATCTCTTTCATGAATTAAAAACTTTCAGAATCAATGCCTTTACTTATATAAACAATATTTAAGTAAGAGAAAGATAGTCCAAATTCATTTTGGCAAGCTTAATTTGTTCCTGGATAAGTGTAGAAACATCTTAGCCAAAATAAAAAAAAAACTGCATTTTTTTTTTTTTGATGGGAACACCAATTGGTTATTTAATATGAATTGGTTAGACCTGGAAGCATAAAAAGGAGTAACATTATACAGACATAGGAGGATATAATTAGGAAAATAAGTATACATAAAAGCTTGTAATTATAAAAGGGTTAATGAATTTGGAAGAGAGCAAAATAAGGTACATGAAAGAATTTGGATGGAGGTTAGGAAAGAGAGAAATGCTGTAAGTATAATCTCAGAAAAAAGTAACTGTGGCTTCTGGGAACAGTACCAAATACCTCAACTAAAGCTTCTTAGAATAATTTTTATACACTTTTATTAAAATATTTAGCATCAATGTTCAGTGAATTGGGTAGTGATAAACCAGGGTAATTATTGTAACAGTCCTTAAGTCTTCATCAGATTTTATGATGAGAACATTGAGAAATCTCTCTTATACTAATTTTCCATACATACAATGCATTTCTGTTTATACATGTATAAATGAACTTTCAAACATCTTAAATGATTTCAAAAATGATTCTGTTCTCATGCACTATTTTCCCCTCTCCTACTGTTTCATTAAGTCTTTGGCAATTGTAGTCTGTTCTTCATTTCTTTTTTTTTTTTTTTTTTCTTTTTAGTTACATTTTGTTAACTCTGTGTCCCAGCTGTATCCCGCTCCCTCATTCCCTCCCCAACCCCACACTCCCTCCCTGGTCTCCTCCCTGCCCCTTTCCAAGTCCCCTGATATGGGAGGACCTCCTCCCCTTTCATCTGACCCTGTTTTATCAGGTATCTTCAGGGCTGGCTGCAAAGTCCTCCTCTGTGGCCTAACAGACTGCTCCTCCCCTGGGGTGGGGGTCAAACAGCCTGCCCTTGAGATCCTATTAGAAATAGTCCGTGTTCCCCTTATTTTGGAAAACTACTTGGTTACTGAGCTACCACAGGCCACATCCGAGCAGAAGTTCTAGGTTATATCCATAGATGGTCCTTGGTTGAGTGTCAGTCTCAGAAAAGACCCTGTGCCCAGATATATTTGGTCCTTGTGGAGCTCCTATCCTTTCCATATCATACTAACTTCCCTTCTTTCATATGATTCCCTGCACTCTGCCGAGGGTTTGGTTATGAGTCTTAGTGTCTGCTTTGAAACACTGCTAGGTAGAGTCTTTCAGATGCCTTTTGTGATAGACTCCTGTCATAAGTTCAATGCACATCCCATTTGTCTTTCTAAATGAGGATTAATCACCTTCGCCTGTGTCCACTTTCTTGATTATCTTCTTTAGGTGTGTAGATTTCATTATGTTTATCATGTCTTGTAGGTCTATATAAGCGAGTATATACCAAGTTTGTCTTTCTCCTTCTGGGATACTTCACTCAGAATGATCTTTTCTAGATCCCACCACTTGCCTGCAAATTTCATGATTTCTTCCTTTTTGATTGCTGAGTAGTATTCCATTGTGTAAAAATACCACAGTTTCTGTATCCATTCCTCCGTTGATGGACATCTGGGTTGTTTCCAAGTTCTGGCTATTACAAATAAAGCTGCTATGAACATGGTTGAACAAATGTCCTTGTTGTGTACTTGAGCAAATTTTGGGTATATACCTAGGAGTGGTATAGCTGGGTCTTGAGGTAGCACTACTCCTAGTTGTCTGAGAAAGCGCCAGATTGACAGGGGTAGGCGAAAGAACATTTCCAACATAAATCAGGACATCATGACTTCACCAGCAAACCCCAAAATCGATGGATATTCCAATTCATCAGAAGCACAGGAAAATGACCTTAAAGCCTTGCTTGTTCAATTATTTGAGGCTCATAAGGAGGAAATGAACAAATCTTTCAAAGAGATGGCCAGTCAATTGGAGGTAAAGAAAGAAGAAATAGACAAAACCCTTAAAGAAACACAGGCAAACATAGCCAAACAAATAGAGGCACAAGTAGAGAAGAAATTAGTGGCATACAAAAAGGAAATGAACAAAGAAATAGAGTCCATCGTAGAGAGACAGGAATCCAAATTCAAACACATAAAAGAAATGGTGCAAGGCATGAAAACAGAATTAGAATCAATAAAGAAAACACAAAGTGAGAAAACTCTTGAGCTGGAGAACTTGGAGAAAAGATCAGGAACCACAAAAGTAAGCATCACCAACAGAATACAAGAGATGGAAGAGAGAATCTCTGGAGCTGAAGACACACTTGCAGAAATTGATACTTCTCTCAAAGAAAAAGTAAAATCAGAAAAATTCCAATCACAAAATATCCAAGAAATCAAGGATGCTATGAAAAGACAAAATCTAAGAATAATAGGAATTGATGAAAAAGAAGACTCCAGGCTCCAAGGTCCAGAAAATATTTTCAAAAAAATCATAGAAGAAAATTTTCCCAACTTAAAGAAAGAGATGTCCATAAATATACAAGAGGCCTACAGAACACCAAATAGACTAGACCAGAAAAGAAACACATCACGTCACATCATAGTCAAAACACTAAATCTACAGAACAAAGAAAAGATATTAAAAGCAGCAAGGGAAAAAGGCCAAGTAACATATGAAGGTAGACCTATCAGAATCACACCATACTTCTCATCAGAAACTATGAAAGCCAGAAGGGCCTGGGCAAGCATCATGGAGACTCTAAGAGATCACAAATGTCAACCCAGACTACTATACCCTGCAAAGCTTTCAATCAACATAGATGGAGAAAACAAAATATTCCATGACAAAACTAAATTTACACAATATCTATACAGCAAACCAACCCTACAGAAGATACTAGAAGGAAAACTCCAATCCAACGAAAACGAATTCACCCAAGAAAACAGGGCATACAGATAATGTCCCAACAAAAATGAAAAGAAAACAAGCAAAAAAACTGCATTTTTTAAAATATCCCTTTTAAAGTTTATCTCCACAAACAAAATAAGCCAATTTCAGTCAGGGAAAACTTAAAATAATAAACAGGGAATCTTATGAACATAGGGAGAAAGAGGAAGACCTGGAGGGGCAGGAGATCAACAAGGAGAGCAAAAGAACCAAAAAATCTGGTCACAGGGTTCTTTTCTGAGACTAATACTCTAAGGACCTGTCATAGAGAAAACTTAGAACCCCAGCACAGATGTAACCTATGGCAGTTTAGTGTCTAAGTGTGTTCCCTAGAAATGGGAAAAGGAACCGTCTCTGACATGAACGCAGTGGTTGGCTCTTTTTGATCACCTCCTACTCCCCTGATCGGGGAGCAGTATGTAGCCAGTACTGATGAGACTTGATAGGCTAAGGTCAGAGGGAAGGAGAGGAGGACCTCCCCTATCAGTGTAATTGGGTAGAGGCATGGGAGATGAGGGTGGGCAGTGGGATAGTGGATAGGGATGAGGGAGGGGGCTACAGCTGGGATACAAAGTGAATAAACTATAATTTATAAAAAAGGAATAAAATTTTTAAAAAAGAAAAAAAAATGTAAAAAAAAATAATTTCATTTTGGAATAACAGATTTGGTTTCACCAGCCTTAGGGGACCAGACCAGATAAAGTCGCACTCAGATTATGGTGGAGAGGGTTTTCATGGATTGTAGGGAAGGTAAATGACATGTCTGCCACACAGTGGACTTGTCCCCATATTTGGAAATACACTGAATCCAACTCTCCTTGTTCAAAGAACTCCAGATAAGTACTGTCAATACACAACATGTTTCCTTACTTACTTCTCCCTGGGGCTGTGATCCTTATTCCTCTCCCTGGTTTTGTGACTCCCTCCCCTAAGAAACAAAGTTTCAAATACACACTTAAGGAAAAATTTCGCTGCCTAAATTCCCTAAATTGGCTAACATCTATCTCTATGAGCATCCTGGTAGGTCCAGGAGTTTCCTCGAGAGCTGCACACAGAAAGCAGGTGCTCAGGCCTAAATTCACAGACTGCTTCAACTAGTTCTGTACTTCCCTAGCTGCAGGTGGTCCCACAGACAGCAAGTAAAAGAGCATGTCCTTCCTGGACTTGGGCAACTTTACAGCTTTTGGAACCCTTGCCTTAGTGATGATGTCTAATGTCAGAAGGAAGCAGTCAAAAAAATTGCTCTGCCACTTGTTCATTTATGTTCATCAAAATCTTGGATGTAGGGTTTCAGACATAGGTCAAGTAACCTAGGTGCCTTTTGAAACCAGGTGTATCTGGCTTCCAGGTTCTTCCAGCATCTACTAGTCCCTACCTGATACATGACACAGTGGACATACCCCACCCTCTATCCTGAATTCTCCAGCCAAGGGACAGGAGCTTTCTCCAGAGGTCCTTCAATATAATCCAGATATTTTGCTTCCCTTCTCTCTTTCTGAATTTCTTCTCTTCTCTCTCTGCTTTTCCTCAGTCCTTTCTCTGCACTCACTTTGCTCCCTGCATGGAGACTTACCTGGCCTCATTCATTGGGACAAGTGAAACTGTCTTGAGTTGCTTCCAGTGAACTTGCATTTAAATACCTTAATTTGCCTTGAATTACCTTGTTTCACAGGTAGAAATAAAGATAACCTATCACTCTAAAAGGAGTTATCAAAAATTAATCAGTTTTAGTCCGTGATGGAGATATTAATATGATCAAACAAATTACTTGAGTTACCGCTCAATACTAAAGTTTTAGTGTAGTTTTCAATTTTATTTGGTTTTCATTAATTATTTATATGTTAATATTACATATTTGTACATTTTATTTCTAGGATCTCTTTGATAATACATGTATTTTTGGTAATACAAGGGATTGTTTTCTCTATAATTCTATTGTAGACAAAGGCAAATTAAAAAAAAATATAACTCATACTGTTACCAGGAATTTAAGATAGCCAGAAAGTGTATATCAGATGAAATGAGTATGTACATCTACAACACTATATATGAAATACTGTTAAAGAACCAACTCGAAGGAAAGGCTATGGTAATTTTGTGCACAGTGAAGAAACAACTAAAATGACCACCACATTGTTGGAGAAAATGTAGACATGAAAGAGTGAAAATTCAGAGGCTTCTGAAAGAGTCAACTGGCAGTCAGCCAGGCAATCTCTCTGAAGCAGAGAAAATAGCAAAAATTATGGGATGGTCCTTCCAATTATAAAAGGTAATGTTGAAGAAGGAGAAGAGTTTGTTAGCCTGGGAAATAACATAACAAGTGAACAGTGCAGGATCTGAGACATGCCAGAAGGCTAATTTCAGCCTTTGATAATCATAATGGGTAAAAGTTACTAGGGACCAGAGGTGCCTGGAGGTTGGTTTGGGGTTTTGTTATGTAAGGACATGTATGTGCCAATGGAAGTGGCCCTATCTGGCTGAAAGAAACAGGTTTTTCTAATTCCTAAGAAATGTCAGTTCTACATTTTTATTTCTCCATGAGCAATTCTTTTATACTCCAGCTTGAGCTAAGTCAAGATTCTCATTTCAAGGTTTTCACAGCCATTGGAAGAACTGAGGTTCCCCTTGAGTCCAAAAACTAGTAGAATCTTTATTATATGCTTATGAGTACATGTCTAAAGACTGAACTATTTTACTTACTTGTTCAACTGTGAAATTTCTTATTTCTGTATGGAAGAGAAACTCAAAGAGTCTTGTGGTTTAAGTAACACTTCTAAACATAACTATTGACTTTTAGGGACAGATGGCTTTATTTGGAAGTTATATTATATGTCAAATGATATTTGGTAATATTCTCCCCACTGGAATAAAGTAATATCTGTCCTTCCATCTTCAATTGTATCAGCACAATCATTTTTAAAATGTTAGACTATGTCCACTAGGAAGGAACATGAATATCTCAACTGAGATTTATCAAGGGTATAAAATATATGAATTTTCTTTGGATGATGTTGTATTTATGACCTCTCAAAAGAAAAAAAATGATAATATATATTGCAAACCTCATATTAACATAATAAGTAATTTTAAACATTGTGGGAATGAACATAGAAAGTATACCAAAATCCTATCTCAAGCTGTTTATACTGGCCACCACACAAATATGCTACTTCCCACACTCACATTGGGTAGAAGTACCTGGAAAATATTCTACTGAAACTACATTCTTTCTTGTTGCAAATTTATAAAGTTTATTGATATACAATGTATTGAATTATTAGCATCTCATTGTTTAGCTCTAGGTATATTTAATTCATGTTTGTGATAACATTCAGAAGCTTCATGTCATGCATAATCAAAGATTCTAGAACATTACAATCAGTGAAACTTGAGGTCTCTTACTTTCAGTTTCTGCTCTATAATCAAAAGAATCAAAAGTTTTGAAGTCTCATTTCTTCCTATCATCTGTCTTCTAGTAGCTGAAACTGAAATCATTGCTTTGGCAATATATCCTTATAATATATTTGTCTTGGAAAATTTAGACACAAATTTTAGATTTTCTACTTGCCCCTTCTTGGATTGTAAATTATTTCATATAAATTTCCATACAAATGACAAATGATCATTTTGTGAGCATTGATTTTCTTTAGTAAAGGTAACACTTTTTAATCTGTTGACATCTCAGTTGGTTAAATTGCCTTAATCAATATCGTCATGTACAAAATTTGTTATCTCTACTTTTTTTTCTTTGTCATACATTCAGATTGTTTGAAATAAAATAGTTTTTCTGTAGTAGAATTAATAGTTGGAACAAAAGAAAAATAGTCTTCTCCACCCAAAACATGGGAGAAAGTAAGAAAGTGTGTAAACAACCAGAATTAGTAAAATGTAGTGTTTTGAAACTTCACTTCAGATCAAACTCTGTAAAGAAAAATGTAACAAACCTTAAGATTTTATATAGATTTAATGTATATATATTATTTCTCAAACTGTACAGTCGAAATTTGTAACAAGGGAGGAATTTGAATCCATTTTAAAATTCTGAATAAATTTAGAGAAAAATCTCTAGCATTTTATATAAAACTATATACCATTGGGAAGATATGCCAGACAATAAAAAGTCTTTTGAGTATATGTGAATAAAACCAAACAAGTATATTCCAGTTAATATTCAATTCTGGTGGTTAGCCAAAAATGCATTATTGTAACCAAGGAATCCAAAGACTTGTATAAAAAGAAATTCCAGTTTCTGAAGAAAGAATCAGAAGAAGATATCAGAAGATGGAAATATCTCCCATGCTCATGGCTTGGCAGGATTAACATAGTAAAAATGGCCATCTTACCAAAAACAATCTACAGATTTAATGCAGTTCCCATCAAATTGCCAACACAATTCTTTACAGACCTGGAAAGAAAAATTCTCAACTTCGTATGGAATAACAAGAAACACAGAATTGCTAAAACAATCCTCTACAATAAAAGATCTTCTGGAGGTATCTCCATCCCTGATCTCAAGCTGTACAATAGAGCAACAGTTATAAAAACTGCATGGTACTGGCATAGAAACAGAATGGTGGATCAATGGAACCGCATAGAAGACCCAGAAATAAACCCACATACTTATGGACACCTGATTTTTGACAAATGTGCCAAAACCATACAATGGAAAAAAGATAGCATCTTCAACAAATGGTGCTGGTCAAACTGGATGTCTACATGTAGAAAAATGAAAATAGATCCATACTTATGACCCTGCACAAAACTGAAGTCCAAGTGGATCAAAGAACTCAAAATAAAACCAGACACATTAAATCGGCTAGAAAAAAATGGGTAATACCCTAGAACTCATTGATACAGGAGAGAACTTCCTGAACAGAACACCAACAGCACAGGGTCTGAGAGCAACAATCAATAAATGGGAACTTCTGAAACTGAAAAGCTTCTGTAAAGCAAAGGATATTGTCATTCAAACAAAGCGACTGCCTACAGATTGGGCAGTCACCAACCCTTTATCTGACAGAGGACTCATATCCAGTATATATAAAGAACTAAAGAAGCTGAAAAGCAGCAAACCAAGTAATCCACTTAAAAAAATGGGGAACAGAGCTAAACAGAGAACGCTCTGTAGAGGAATATCGAATGGCAGAGAAGCATTTAAGGAAATGCTCAACCTCATTATCCATTAGGGAAATGCAAATCAAAACAACCCTGAGATTTCACTTTACACCCATCAGAAAGGCCAAAATCAAAAACTCAAGTGATAACACATGCTGGAGAGGTTGTGGAGAAAGGGGAATCCTTCTCCACTGCTGGTGGGATTGTAAACTTGTACAACCACTCTGGAAATCAGTCTGGCGCTTTCTCAGACAACTAGGAATAGCACTTACTCAAGATCCAGCCATACCACACCTAGGCATATATCCAAAAGTGGCTCAAGTACACAAAAAGGACATTTGCTCAACCATGTTTGTAGCTGCTTTATTTGTAATAGCCAGAAGCTGGAAACAGCCCAGATGCCCTTCAACTGAAGAATGGATGCAGAAATTGTGATACATCTATACAATGGAGTATTACTCAGCAATGAGAAATAAGGAAATCATGAAATTTGCAGGTAAATGGTGGGACCTGGAAAAGATCATCTGGAGTGAGTTGTCCCAGAAGCAAAAAGAAACACACAGTATATACTCACTCATATAACCATACAACATAGGATAAACCCACTAAAATCTGTACATCTAAACAAACTACGCAAAAGATAGGACCCTAACTAAAATGCTCAATCCCCATCCTGAAAGGCAAAGAAGATGGACATCAGAAGAAGAAGAAAACAGTAAACTACCTAGGAATCTGCTACAGAGGGCTTGTGAAAGCCAGAAGAAAACAGAAAACAACCTAGGAACCTGCCACAGAGGGCCTCTGAAACCCTCTTCCCTGCAGACTATCAAAGCAGATTCTGAGCCTGATGGCCAACTGTCTGGGCAGAGAGAATGGAATTTTATGTAAGAAGTGGGAAATAGTAAGAGATGGAGAGGACAGGAACTCCACAAGGAGAGCAACAGAAGAAGAAAATTTGAACACAGGGAACTTCCCAGAGACTCATACTCCAACCAAGGACTATTCATGGAGATAACCTAGAACCCCTGCACAGACATAGCCCATGGCAGTTCAGTGTCCAAGTGGGTTTCATAGTAATGGGAAGAGGGACTGACTCTGACATAATCTGATTGGCCTGCTCTTTGATCACCTACCCTGAGGGGGGATCAGCCTTACCAGGCCACAGAAGATGACAATGCAGCCACTTCTGATGAGAACTGATAGTCTAAGATCAGAAAGGAGAGGAAGACCTACCCTATCAGTGGAATTGAGGAAGGGTGGGATCGGGAGGGGAGGAGGGAGGGGTTTATGGGGGTTTACAAAATGAATAAAGTGTAATTAATAATAATAAAAAATAAAAAAACAAGATTTTATATAGATTTAATGTTTATAAATTATTTCTCAAACTGTACAGTCTAAATTTGTAACAAGGGAGCAGTTTGAATTTATTTTAAAAGTCTTAATAAATTTAGAGAAAAATCTGTAGCATTTTATATAAAACTATATACCATTGGGTAGATATGCCAGAAAAAGAAAAAGTCTTAACAATATATGCTAATACAACCAAACAAGCATATTGCAGTTAATATTATATTCTGGTGGTTAGCTAAAAATGCATTATTGTAAATTTTTCATTAATCTAAAACATTCTATTCATGTTCATGCATGTAATGATCTTTATAATACACATTCTTGTTTTAAGTTATGACTATTGTAGACAGTAGCAAAATGAAACAAATTTTCAAGGTTTCAAATAATTTGAGGAATTCTTAGTGCTACAGTGATTTTAAGTTTAGAAGAATTGCTTATTAGTCCAAATTATTAGAATAAAGTTAACATATGCCTACAGGTAAGGACATGCAGAAGAACCAAACTAATACAGTAGATTATTCTTTAGATATATTTGAGGCAGTTTTCAAAAACAAGGTTTTATGACTTTTGTTAGTAATATTCCCCATACTCAGTGAAAGAAAAAAGTAGTACTATCTGTGGCTAGAGCAGTTTATTTTTGAAAGCAGAAAACATTGACTTATGGAACAGATAATTATATTTAGAAAAAAATCCTGTTAACTGTAGGAATTTTGGTAATATTCTTGTTCTCATCACACTAAATCACACTAGACATAAGAAATCTCACATCCTCTTTCCTTGGGGTGATTATTCACAATTGTATCAAAATGTTTAAGAACTATTCCCCAGGAAAAGATAAGGTTGCTTTCAGTTCAGATCAAATTGATTATAGAATGTTATTAGTTTGGGAAATTGAAACTGTTGAATTTGTCTATTCTCAAAGAGAAGACAGAAATTTAAAACAAATATATTTTAAAACATAATGAATACTACTACCTAACAGAAAGTATATAAGAATAGTAGACTGAATAATTGCCAATTAAATTAATAAATAAAAAGTCCAAAATGTTGTATTAGTAGTGTGTGTATACAATATTTCCATGAAGAAGCTTTTTTTTTTAATTGAAGAAACTGCTAAATAGATTAGTTTTTGAGTTTACTATGATAGTTTAGTTTCTCTGCATAAGTAGCATATACTTATGCATAGCCTTATGCATAAGTAACTTCTACATGATATGATAGACAATTTTTCTTGCTATGATTTTTGAATTGGTAGAACTACAATCTCTTTAGTAGTTTTTGGTATGCTAATAAGATTGCATATACTCACTTATATAGACCTATAAGATATAATAAACATAATGAAATCTGTACACCTATAAAAGATAATCAAGAGAGTGGACATGGGGTAAGATGATCAATCCTCGTTCAGAATGACAGATGGGATGAGCATTGAACGTATGACAGGAGTCTACTGAGCGCATTGGAAAGACTCTAACTAGCAGTGTTTTCAAAGCAAAGACTCATGACCAAACCTTTGGCAGAGTACAGGGAATTATAAGAAAGAAGGGGAGTTAGTCTGATGAGGAAAGGATAGGAGCTCCACAAGGACCAAAGATATCTGGGCACAGGGTCTTTTCTGAGACTGACATGCAACCAAGGACCATGTATGAATGTAACCTAGAACCTCTGCTCAGATGTAGCCTGTGGTAGCTCAGTAACCAATTGGTTTCCCATAGTGAGGGGAACAAGGACTATTTCTAACAGGAACTCAATGACTGGCTCTTTGGCCTCCCCACCCCCCAAGGGAGGAGCAGTCCTGTGAGGCCACAGAGGAGAGCTTTGCAGCCAGTCCTGAAGATACCTGATAAAACAGGATCAGATGAATGGGGAGGAGGTCCCCCCTATCAGTGGACTTGGCAAGGGGCACGGTGGAGAGGAGGGACGGAGGGAGGGTCTGGGAGGGAATGAGGGATCGGGACATGGCTGGGGTACAGAGTTAATAAAATGTAACTGATAAGAATAAATAAAATACAAAAAAAAGATTGCATATTTCACACTGGGGGATAATAAGAAGTAGTGAATTTAGAGATAGATTTCTCATTAGCAGTATAATTGACTTTGGGGTCTACCTTACTCTATTGGAGAGCCCTGGCAGCTATTTGGAAATCTTTAGCAAGTCTCTATTTAGCAGAATTGTCCACAATCACATTTACACCATGACTAACAATATTCTTCCCCATTTCAGATCCACTTGATTAGAGTATTTCCAACATGGCAGTTTGGGTACTGAGGATGTTGAATTCCTGAAGTTTTATAATAATGACAATGAAAATTACAAAAAATGGCGGATATTGTAACTCACCATGTAAGACTTGTCAATTTATATTCTAAGATATCACCAAATTAAAAAAAAAATAAATTCAACTGTTCTAATTCACAGAATCATTGCAGTGCCTGGAGAAAATATTCTACTGAAAAGATATTCATGGTAAAAGGAAGCTAAAAAATTTATGCTCTCCAGTAAGGGGTACATGAACTGTGACAAGTACTCTCTGACTGGCTGTTTGATTACTTCCTCCTAGAGGGTGCAGCCTTGCCAGGACACAGAGAATGATGATGCAGGCAGCTTTGATGAGACCTGAGAAGCTAGGGTCAGATAGAATGGGTGGAGGTCCTCTCCTACCAGGGGAGTGGAGAAAGGGCATAGGCATAGAAGAGGGATGGTGGGTAGGACTGGGAGGAGACAAGGGAGGAGGCTGCAGCTGGATACAAAGTAAATAAATTACCATAAGTAAATATATAAATGAAATTAAATTTCAAAAGTTTGAACTGGTGAGGAATATTTTTTTATCTGGTTTTGCTGAATTCTATAAAATATGTATTTTTTTCATAGTATGCTAAGAAGACACACATTGTAAAGGAATACCAGCATATCCCTCATTTCAGTAAATTTATGTGTGAATTATTTTCTTCAGGTGTTCCTTCTTTTCCAAGATTTGGGTGTGTGATTCTTGTATGACTTATGATAGGTGGACTTGCAATCATTGTTTCAGATCTATGTTCTTCTGACACAAATGACCTTACAAGTATTAAGTCACATTCAGAATTTTCAGTTTGTGTCTGGTTGTTCTTCATACATTCTCCTGCCAGAAATGTTGTCACGTATATTATCTAATGGACAAGTTAACATGAAAAGAAAGGAAAAAGGAACTCCAAAACCGTAACATATTTTTTTTAAAAATGCATAAATTTTTTTATAAAGAGTATAAATTGATCACTAAGACTTGGCTATTTTACTTAGCTTAAAATTTTCAAAATTAGTACATTTGATAACACACAGCTTAATTTTTTATTTAATTTCTCTTTTAATTACAATTTATTCATTTTGTATCATAGCTGTAGCACCTTCCCTAGACCCCTCCCAATTCAAGCATTCCTCCCTCATCTCTTTCTATGCCCTTCCCCTAGTCCAAAGATATGTGCAGTCCTCCTCCCCTTCTATCTGAACTTAGCCTATGAGGTCTCATCAAGACTGGCTGCATTTTCTTCTGGCATGGTGAGGCTGTTCCCATGGCTCCCCCATCAGGGGGAGGTGATCAAAGAGCCAGCCACTAGTAAGGGGAACAAGGGTTGTCTCTGAGAGCATAGTTTTATAAGCAAAGGGAGAATAAATCTTTGGTTTCATTTCCTTTTAAAAAGACTCAACTTATCCTAAATAAATTTAGAGAAATTTAAAAAAGAATAAAAAATATCATATTTAATATTTCACTCAGCATGCAACATTGTAGACTACTGCAGAAGATTTGTCACAATTTATTCATCAATTCATCGAGGTTCATGGTAAATACATTTTATGATGATTTGTATTATTATTTTTTAAAGCTTTATTAATTACACTTCATTCACTTTGTATCCCCTCTGTGATTCCCTCCCTCCTTATGCACAAATCCCTCCCTTCTTCCACCTTCTGCATGCATCCTTTTCCCCAAGTCCACTGATAGGGAAGGTCTTCTTTTCCTTCCTTCTGATCTTAGCCAATTAGGTCTCATCAAGAGTGGCTGCATTGTCTTCTTCTGTGGCCTGGTAATGCTGCTTACCCCTCATGGGGAGGTAATTAAAGAGCAGGCCAATCAGTTCATGTCAGAGACAGTCCCTGTTCCTATTACAATGGAACCCACTTGGATTCTATACTATTACTTGTTGATAGTTTATTGAATGGTATGGTTTTGATAATTCATGAGGTTAAGTCATAGGAATGTTGAAGATACTGAAAAAATTAAACAAGGTATATAGGTTTAAAATAGTTTAAATATTCTAAATGTTGCTAGAATCTAGAAGTGACAGAAATTGCCTCTCAAAACAAATGAGTATATTGATGTTAGCCTTATACCTTTAATAAAACAAAAAGAGTCAAATTGTTAAAATAAACCCTCCATGGACTGACATAGGGCTACAATAAGAAATATCTGATTATAGTGAGTCTTTTAAGACAATATTCGCCCCCATTTCATACAGGGAGAAAATTGTAGTCCTGTGGATAAATTTCTTAACATCAATATTCTTCAGTTTGGGAGCCTCATAGCAATACTGGGACACTATCCTTTGTGTTGTAGGATGTCTAACAGAATTTTTGGACTCTCAAGGCTAGTTGAATACATCACCACACTTACTCTTAATTCTGGTAACCTACAATTATTTCATGGCATCTACATATTCCCTGTTGGGGAAAAGAGTTGTTTCCAATTAAGTTCTTTTTGATTGGGTTTTATATTTCTATTTGTTGTTAAAAGTGGTGTATGACCAAGAGCTCAAAAAAAGAAAAAAAAAAAAAAACCAACCAACCAATGGAATTGCTGCTAGATATATGAAATTGGTGAAAAGTATTACTCTTCATGTAAAGGTAACATCAGAATATGGTGAAATGTCATCTCAAATAATTTTCAACAGCAATCATTACAATAAATAAACATCAAATTTCACAGATTTGCTAATGCTGGTTGTATATGTTTCATTTTCTACTACAAAAGCATTTATTGTCATTTCAATAACATAATCTCATGATTTTGGACTTCACAAAATCTTTGCCTTTACTTGAAAGATAGGGTGAGATATAACAAGCTGACTCTGGGTGCTGCTGTGAATTATTTCAGTGCAGAAAACATAAGAAAAAACTCCAATCCAAAGATGTAAATATGGTAGTGCTTTGTTAAACACAAAATGGGTAATAGAACATGTTTAAAAAAAACTCAAAAGAACAGAAATAGACATAGTGAAGTGAATCAAGTAATACATAGCGTTGTTATGTGTTTGTCTGTGTTGTTAGGGGTGGTGAGAAATTCCTAAGGTGCCAACCTAAGAATCCAACAGCTGAGACAAAAACTAAAAGCTAAAAACATTGAGAATGCATTCAACAGAAATATAGCAGAAAATTCATACAAATTTTCTACAAATTCATAGTCAAGCACAACCAACTAGAATACCACACAGAAATGAATAGATAAGAACTCTATAGTCATCTGAAAACGAAAACTCACTTTTCTAATTAACAAGCAGGAAGAGAAGGTCTCTGAAGGAAGTTTTAAGAAAAAGTGTTTACATTTTAAAAACTTAGAGACATATCAAACAACTTAAGGAAATAGATGTCAATGTGGATTTGAAGGTAGTTTGGCAAATGGCTATGAATGACCAAAGACCAAGATTAAAATGAGAACAAAATAAAACTGAAATTGAAATTTAGGTGGACATAAGATCTGATGTAAATATAATCTGAAAGGAATCTTGGAATCTACATTGGTCCCTTCAGAAGGTGTCCACACAGATTTTAGGAATTGTAACATTATCCCAAGTAAAACAAAGCAGAAGACAAATTAAATGGAGGATTGAAGAAGGCAGGGCCAACCACACAGTGTATATAAACAGCAGCTCAGCGCTGAGAGGAGAGTGACCAGCAGGTCTTACTGTGGGCTCCAAACTCCTGAAGTCTGTTTCTCAGGTGAGAGAAGAATCCATGTGAATATGCGAAGATCCAACTTCAGGCCAGCAGGATAATTAAAAAAAAAAAAAAATCCTAGGCCCAAGCCGACCTGCTCTGGATGCATTCCTGGAAACATCAGCTTGCAGCTGTGAACACACAGCCTTAGGCCATCCAGCAAATCCTACCTTCAGTGAAAACATTCCTAGGACAAATGGATCTTGGCTCTGACATTGGTTATTCACTCTCACTGCCTGTTCAATGGAAAATTATGGTACTGAGGGTAAGACTCCAAACTTGGTCACCCACTCTCACGGTCCTGTGAACACCTTCTGTCCACCAGCTGCCCCTGGCATCTAACCCAGGAGCCCAGTTTTACTATCTTGTTGAAACCTTCCATATCTCTGTGGCTAGTGGCACTGACTCTCTCCATTCTGTAGAGAGGATACCTTCTGCTATTGTAGAGGAGACATGGCCCCATTCTGCCTGCTCCCCAACTGCATGGCTCACCTGAGTCAGAATCAGCAAACACAGCACAGACACAGAAAACAACAGAGCAGAGCTGGCTCTGGACACAAGTCCCATTGACTACCATCTTGAGGAAGCCAATAGAGCACTGCAGCAGATCCAGACTCTCTTTGGTTGTGTTGTTTTGTTTTTAAAATAAAATAAAATAAAATAAAATAAAATAAAATAAAATAAAATA
>NW_026589851.1:89030-114480 GCF_907164565.1 Psammomys obesus | reverse complement strand
TAAAATAAAATAAAATAAAATAAAATAAAATAAAATAAAATAAAATAAAATAAAATAAAACAAAACATTATCTTACTGGCTTCGTCTTATGCTGTTAAAATCCTTGAACTCAGTGAAAAACATTTTTAACTAATTCAAAATTCTACTTGGGAGCTGGAGACATGGCATAGTACAGTGGTAGAGCATATTGTGTGTCTAAGCATGAAATTCAAGTTAAGTTTATATTCCCCAGCACAGCACAGTTTATAATAGCTAATAAGTAAATGAATAAATAAATAAGCTCTGTATCAGAGCTCTAAGTGCAGGATTTCTGCTTGGAGGCATCAAATTTTGTTTTTGTTTTTGTTTGTTTGTTTGTGTTTCTCTTCATGAGTATAGTAAATGCTGAACCAGAACCTAAAATGTCACAGGCATGCTGAAAACAAATGTTGTATATTTTAGATAGAACTGATAAGTTCTCCTTGGACTTTCCAGGCTGGATGGAGGTGGAACTTTTGGATATGTGGTGATGATAGCAATGCGTTTTCTAAACAAAGAGCAAAGCCCAAACCAGGACATTAATAGACTTGTTGATGTGGGATGGGGGAATGTCAAGGTGACTCATCACTAAACACAGAACTAAAGGCAATTAATGACTGCTGGTAGAGGACATTCTACATCCCCCCAAAAGACCCCACTAGTTAGTAATCCAAAACCAAGAGTTCTGCACTGGAATCATATTCATAAAGCAACAAGAATTAAACTTAGCATGTTGTATGACTTTATTAATCGTTTTATAGGTACATGTAACAACTAATATGAATTTAATATAGTCATGAATTTTAGAAAATATAAAGGCAGGAAGACATGGGGAAGGCTGGAGGGAAGAAATGGAAGTGGGGAAAGATTGTAATTTTATTTTAATTATGACATATGGTCTATGTCATAATTAAATATGGTCGTATATGTCTTGATTCAGCCAAGATGACTTGGAAAAATATAATCCTGATTTGCAATACTGTTATACATCCTAGAATTTTTGAACATATTAGTGTTACACTCTCCATTTACTTGTTTAATATTTTTTGTTATATTTTAATTTTAAAATTACTTTATTATTAATTTCAGTTTACTCCCTTTGTATCCCAGTTATATTCCCTTGCCACATTGCTTCCCAACCCCACCCTTCCTCCATCCCTCCTCTCCTCTCATGCCCCTCCCTAAGTTCACTGATAGGAGAGGTCTCCTACCCTTCCATCTGACCCTAACTTATCATGTCTCATCAGAACAGGCTACATTGTCTTCCTCTGTGTCCTGAGCTGCCATGGGCTACATCTCTGCTTGTATTCTAAGTTATCTCCATGAAAATTTCTTGGTTGGAATATTCATCTAAGAATAGACCCCTTTGTACAAATATTTTGTCTCTGTTGCTCTCCTTGGAGAGCTCCTGTCCCCTCCAGGTATTTCTATCTCCTCCTTGTTTTATAAGATACCTTCCAATATGCCCAAATTTTGTCTGTGAGTCTCAGCATCTGCTCTGATACCCTGCTGGGTAGAATCTATCAATGGCTCTCTATGGTAGGCTCCTGTGCTCTTCCATGTTTTCTCACTCTTCCCAATTGGCTGTCTGAGAGAAGCTTGATCATCTAATGCAAGGTCCTCCTTCATGCTTAGCTACCTTTTATGTACAAATTGTGTATGTTCATCCTATATTTTATGTCTACTATCCACTAATACCTGAGTTATATATCAAGTGTGTCTTTCTGCTTTGGGGATTCCTCACTCAGGATGATTTTACACATGTCAGTATGGCTAAGATAAAAAACTCAATTGACAATAACATGCTGGACATGATGTGGAGAAAAGGTAGCCCTCCTCCATTGCTGGTGGGAATGTAAATTGTACATGCACTTTGGAAATCAGTCTGACACTTTCTCAAACAATTAGGAATAGAGCCTCCTGAAGATCCAGCTATTCCACTCCTTGGCATATATCCAAATGATATTCAAGCACACAACAAGGACATTTGCTCAACTATGTTCATAGCACATTTATTCGTAATTGTCAGAATCTGGAAACAACCCAGATGACCCTAAATTAAGGAATGGATGCAGAAATTGTGGAACATTTCTACAGACTGGAATACTACTCAGCAATTAAGAACCAGGAAATCATGAAATTTGCAGGCAAGGAAAGAAAGAAAGAATATTAAATTTGAAAAGAAAAATGTGAGCTATAAAATGAAACATAAAGACAGACCCATTAAAATAAAGCCTTATTTCTCAATGGAAAGTCTACAAACAAGAGGGCCTGACATATATTCTCCAGATGATGACAGAAAATTTGGCAAGCAAATTATCAACATTAGTTGGAAAAACCAAATTTAAGCACGATCTATCTACAACGATTTCAGCTCTCCATATGACACAAGAAGGAAAATTTCAACTTAAAGATGTTTACCACACTCAATAAAAATAAAAGGAATGAATATTCAATCACTTGACAATACTTTGGGCAAAGTACAAGGAATCCTATCAAAGAAGGGGGAGATAGTGGGATCTGGAAAAGACAGGAGCTCCACAAGGAGAGCAACAGAACCAAAATATCTGGTTACAGGGGTCTTCTCTGAGACTGATACTCCAACCAAAGACCATGCATATATATCTCCTAGAACCCCTGCTCAGATGTAGCCCTTGGCAGCTCAGTATTCCCAGTATGGTTAACAGGAGTGTCTCTGACATGAATTCAGGAGCAGGCTCTTTGACAACCCCTCCCCTGAGCAGGGAGCAGCCTTGCCAGGGAACAGAGATGGAAAATGAAGCCAGAACTGATGGGACCTGATAAGCTTGTGTCAGATGGAAGGAGAGGAGGACCACCACATCTGTGGACTTGGAGAGGGAAATTTGAGGAGATGAGGGATGGAGGATTGGATTTGGAGGGAATGTGGGATAGGGCTACAGCTGAGATAAGAAGTGAATAAACTGTAATAAATAAAAAAATAAAAAATGAAAAAAATCTTTCATAAGCAAATGAAAAGATTGAGGGAAACAACCAATACAGTAGCATCAAAATAGCAGAAATCAACAAATTCACATTTATAATGCTCAACATAAATGATTCACTAACTAAAAACAAACCAGTCTCATCTGTTGGCATCAGACTGTTGGATCAATGGAATCAAATAAAAGATCCTGAAATAAATCCACACGTTGATGGACACCTTATTTTTGATAAAGATGCCAAAATCATTCAAAGTAAAAAAGACAGCATCTTCAACAAATGGTGCTGGTCTAAATGAATGTCTACACATAGAAAAGAGGCAAAGAGATCCATACTAATCACACTGCACAAAACTAAAGTCCAAGTGGTTCAAAGACCTCAATATGAAATCAGACAGTAAACTTGTTAGAAGAAAAAGTGGGGAAGTGCCTTGAACCCATTGGCACAGGAGACAACTTCCTGAACTGAACACCAACAGCACAGGCTCTAAGAGCAACAATCAATAAATGGGACCTCATGAAACTGAAAAGCTTCTGTCAAGCAAAGGACACTGTCGTCAAAATAAAACGAGTGCACCCAGATTGGGAAAGGATTTCCACCACCCTCTACCTGACAGAGGACTCATATCCAGTATATATAAAGACTTCACGAAGTTAAACAGCAACAAATCAAGTAATCCAGTTAAAAGTGGAGTACAGAAAAAAACAGAGGATTCTCAATAGAGGAATATCAAATGGCAGAGGAACACTTAAGGAAATGTTCAACATCATTAGTCATAAGGAAAATGTAAATCAAATCAACCAAATGATTGCACCTTATACCCATCAGAATGGTTAAGATCAAAAAGTCAAATGACAATACATGCTCATGCTGGAGAGGTGGTAGAGAATGCGGAACCCTCCTTCACTGCTGGTGGGAATATAAACATGATGTCCAATATGGAAATCAATCTGATGCTTCCTCAGACAACTAGGAACAGCATTTCCTCAAGTTCCAGCTATACCACTCCTAGGCATATATACCAAAGAAGCTCAAAAATACAATAAGGACATTAGCTCAACCATATTTGTAGCAGTTTTATCTGTAATAGCAAGAAGCTGGAAACAGCTCAGATACCCCTCAGTGGAGGAATGGATACAGAAATTATGGTACATCTACCAAATGGAAAATTCCTCAGCATTAAAAAAAAGGAAAACATGGAATTTGCAAGTAAATGGTAGAATCTGGAAAAGGTCATCCTGAGTGAGTTATCCTAGAAGCAAAAAGATTTACATGGTGTATATTCACTCATATAGACATATAGAATAGGCTAAACCTACTAAAATCAGTACACCTAAAGAAACTAAGAAAAAGGGAGGACTCTTGCTAAAATGCTCAATCCAAATCCAGAAGGGCAAGGAGGATGGACATCAGAAGAACGAGAAAAGAGAGAACAAGTCAATAGCCTGACACCAAGGACCTCTGAAAAGCTCTGCCATATAGACTATCAATGCAGATGCTGAGACTTATGGCCAACCATTGGGCAGAGTGCAGGGAATCTTAAGAAAGAAGTGGGAAACTGTAAGATATGGAGAGGACAGGAACTCTACAAGGAGAGCAACAGAACCAAAAATATCTGAGCACAGGCACCTTTTCTGAGACTGATATTCCAACCAAGGATCATGCATGGAAATAACCTAAGACCCCTGCAGAGATATAGCCCAAGGAAGTTCAGTGTTCCATAGTAATAGGAACAGAGACTGTCTCTAACATGAACTGTTTGGCCTGCTCTTTAATTACCCCCTGCCTACCCAGGGGAAAGCTGTATTACCAGGCAACTGAGGAAGACAATGCAGCCACTCCTGATGAGACCTAACTGACTAGGATCCGAAAGAAGGAAAATAAGACCTTCTTCATCAGTGGACTGGGGGAGGGACATTTGTGCAGAGGGGGGAGGAAGGGAGTGTATGGGACTGGAGGAGGGAGGGAACCTCAGGGAATACAAAGTGAATAAAGTGTAATTCATAATGAATCAAAAAAGGCAGGATCCAACATTTTGAGATATCCAAGAACAAGATCTCAAAGTAAAAAAATAAATATTACCTCGGGATAAAAGAAAAAAAAAGAATACTCAAAGCAAATAGATACAAAAACCAAGCAGGTGTAACAGTTTTAATATCTGATAGAAACAAAAACAAAAAAAGAATGAAAACTAATTAGAGGAGACAGAGGACACTACATAGTCATCAAAAAAAATATATATATATATGTATGTGCCAAGAAGATATTGCTGTTTTCACCATTAATATACCAAGCACAAAGGTTCCCGACTTCATAAAAGAAACACTATAACAGATAAAAAAGTATATTGACCTCCACACAGTGCTACTGGGAGGCTTCAATACCTCACTTTCAGTAATTGACAGGCCATACAAACAAAAACTAAACCAAGAAATGCTGTAGCTAAAAGATTTCACATGTACATAAGCTTAGCAGACTTTCAGAGATTTCACCCAAACACAGAATATACTTTCTTTTCAATAGCTCATAGAATTTCATCCAAAATTGACCAAAGTCTTGAAAATAGAGCAAGTCTCATCAGTAAGAAAAAATTTAAATCATACCCTATACCCTACATGACCATCACAGATAAAAACTACATAAAAACAAGAACAGAAAAATAAAGAGTTTAAAGCACGTTAGAATTGAGCAACTCACTACTGAAGGAAAATTGATTCAAGATAGAAATTAAGAAGGAAATTTAAAACTAAAACCTTTTTTAAAAAATTGAATTCAAATGAAAATACTATTTACCCAAATAGATAAGACACAGGAAGTCTGTTTTAGAGTCAAATGCATACACCAACTATTTACATATAAAAACTGGAGAGATCTCATATTAGCAACTTAATGACATGCCTTAATGCAATACAAGGAAAAGGAAAAACAAAATCCCAAAGGAGTAGGAAGCAAGAAATAATCAAATTCACAGATGACCTCAATAAAACAGAAACAAACAAAACAATGCAAAGAAAAACTGAAAGGAAGAATTGGTTCTAGAAATAATAAGTAAGATTGATACTTAGCCAAATTAAAACTATCATATAGAGATAATATCCAAATTAATAGAATTACAGATTAAAGATCGGAGGGAAAACACACAACAACAACAAAAAAACCCATAGAACTGTAAGGACATATTTTAAAATAGAAAACCTGAAATAAACAGATAAACTTATATAGAGCCTACTAATTTTAAATCAAAACTGGATAAGTAATTATATTAGACCCATAGCCTCTAGTGAAATAGAGGCAATAATTAATTCATGCAACCAAAAAAAGCTCAGAGAACAATAGATTTAGCAAAGAATACTACAAGGCTTTCATATAAATATTGTTGCCAATACTCTTTTAATTATTCTGCAATAAAGAAACAAAAAATACAAAGTGTAATTATTTTTTACGAGGCCAAAATTACCTCAATACCTAATTCACACCAAGACCCAACAGGGAAGTGTATAGAGCAATTTCTCTTAAGAACATATATTTAAAAAAAAAAAAACCTCAATAAAATATTTCAACCCAAAATCCAGTAACGTATAGAAAGATTATGCACCATGATCAGCTAGGATTCAAACCAGATTTATGGAAAGACAGGTTGAGAAACTCTCACTGGAGGATTAAATGGAGTGGTTAAGAGTGGTTAAGACTGGGAGTATGAGAAGAGACAGCTAAAACCAAGGGCCAATTGAGGGGTTTTATGGAAACTTCCTGTAATACATGCTTTAAAAAAAATAGACATATGTGACAGGAATCAAAATGCAATCACAAAATAATGGGAGAGACACATCCCCACTAGCTATCTCTAGCTACCAAATGAATACTTCAGCCCCAGGAATGAGTTATATCTAATGGAGTTCATACCAAAGGGGACCCAAAGAAGAACTCACGTAACTCAGGCTGTCTCTGGCATTATCCATTGCTCTCCACAAATGGATAGTAAGGCTGCATTGATGCATTGCTGAAGACAACACCTACATACCTCACTGAACATGGAGAAGTTGAACTGGTGGCAACTGAGAACCTTCATCTCTGCTGACTAGTGTTCACTGTACTGGAAGGTACTGTGCATGGGTCTGAGCCAGGTGGCTTTCCAAAGCTGAGTGGGGAAATGGACAGAAGCCTCATACTTAATGCAGAAATGATCCGTGTTTGCTAATACCTTCCAAGGGAAAGTCGGTTTTCTCTTATGCTGTCTAGCTAGTTTTACCAACCATACTTAATGGCAAGCCCCATGCCTAGCAGTAAATAGCAAACATGAATGAAATCAATGGTATTTTTGAGGTTCTTTATCTCATAATGCTTTCTTTAAATATTTTTTAACCTTATATGTTATTTGTTTATATGTTATAGCCTCTCATTTTGTGATTTTATGGAATTTCTGTGTAAATAAAAATGTTTCTGTGATAGCTGTGTTTCTTGAATGTCTTCTTTGAGATTTTTATTAGTGTTGTTTTGGTTTTATCTGTTTCTCTGTTTCTTATTCTGTTTTTGTTGTTGTTTTCTTATATTGTTAGCTGCTTACTAATTAAAGACAGAAAGGAAGTGTTTTAGGGTATGGATTTAAGAGGATGGGGAGGATCTTATTGAAGTTGTAAAAGGAGAAACAGTGATCACAATAAGTTATATAATCAATCTATTTCCAATTTTTTTTCTTTTTTTAATTTTTTTATTAATTACACTTTATTCATTTTGTATCCCCCCATAAGCCCCTCCCTCCTCCCCTCCCAATCCCACCCTCCCTCCCCTTTCTGCATGCATGCCACTCCCCAAGTCCACCACAGTAGAGGACAATGCAGCCACTTTTGATGAGAACTGATAGACTATTTCCAATTTTTAAAAAGTGAAGAATTGAACATAATTTATGACCCAAGGATTTTGCAGTGGTAACCATACAGTAAAGAAGAAATGCAATAGACCCTAGAACTAGTTTGAGCAAATGCATTGCCTAAGAGAGTTTTCAATCTCTAAAGTAGTCAGTTAATCTGTACTGTAAACACCACAGTAATAACTAAGTACAATTTCTCAACTATTATACCATTGTTCTTGATACATACACAAAACATTTAAATATTAAAATGCTGCTTAATCAATAGTATAAAGTAATTCTAATATCATACAATTGAAGGATTTATTTATCATTTATGGCAGAATAAATATATAGCCAGTGTACTTTGAAATTTCCTGTGGGCTTTTAACTTGAAAGGATGAGAACTACAAAGAAACATGTATAATTACCAAGCTTTAGATAAGAAATCAGAGTACATATTGTTGAAAGACCCCTGCTTCACTCTAAGTTAAACATAGCTAATGCCATTTTGTGAGACACCACTGTTTTGTAAAACTCTAAAGGCCAGATGAGAAACTGAAAATACTGAGAAAACCTAGCTGTGTCACCCACTTGGGATATCTGTGGTCAGGCTGCACCTGTTGAGTTAAAAACAATTTGTTGTGACTACCCTCATGGGATATCAGTCAGAGATTTTTCCAGCTGAGATAGAAAAAAACAAAATAACAGGTGGCCACGTTAAGGGGTGGTCAATCTTGGTGTCCCTGCCAAATTTTGACGCAAACCATGGTCTCATGTAAACGTACCAATCAGCCCCCTGTAACCATGCTTCTCGCTTCTATACCAGTGCTTCTGCTCTAAAACCCTATAAAAACCCCAGCTTCCCATCTAGGGGGCATGCAAAGTCCTTTCGAGTGACTTTCGCCCCAAGTACTCGTGTATCAAAATAAAAGCCTCTTGCTGTTTGCATCCGAATGGCCTCGTTGTTCCTTGGGAGGGGGTCTCTCTCAGACGGAAGATACCCTCCGGGGATCTGTCATTGTCATAGGAGGATTTGGTGCTAACACTATTAACTTATTAAATAGGTAAGCATTCTAAAGATGATTATGTTTTATTTCAAATAATTAGAATAAAAAAATAAGTATTTCAATACTTTCCATGAAATCATAATTTTTAAATAACACAATAAGTGCAATAATACATTAAGGTTAAAACTTGACAAAGGTTTACAATAAAATGCTATACAGTGTATCAATTTTTCTACTTCTATTAGCTTTTTTTTCAAAATCTCTGTCAACTCAGTATGTGCTTTTTCCCTTTACTCTTACCTTTACCAATGCTCAGGCTATTTGCTGAGGAATATTGAAACTTTCTGATCGTACCTTCTCATGAACAACACTTGGAGGCACTCTTGCCTGAAGATTTAGATTTGGATTTCTTCATGATTGATTCCGGAAGATTTCCGGACCCTGGACTACTCATGTCTCATCGAACCAGCTGTTGATTTGACACTGAGAATTTGGTCTTGGATCCCTTGGTTGTTGATGATCTTCTTTGAAAGCTATAGTGAGACTGAGCCAGGGATTATGAGCGGCCTGGAGAAGATCTGTTATGGTCTATGGATTGATTCTGGTGGGGGGACAAGAATGTTTGTGTTACCTTGAGGATGGAATTTATGATTGTGTACCTCATAATGTTTTTGGCCTCCCTTGCTGCAGTCAGGTTGAGCGTATTGTGGATCAATTTTGTAAACTACCTGTAACTTTAGTTCATGTCCATCTAGTAAAATCCCATGTAGGGCATCCGTGGCATGTTTGGCATCATGTTGCTTGTGGAAATAGATTAAGGAAAGCCATATGGACCTTTAGTCAATGTATTTGGGGGATTTTTACATCACTATCAGGCCCATCATGCTCAAAGATATGCTTCAGGGTGTAGCATGAAGTGTGGTTTGCCAGATTTTCAACCTTGAGGGAGATCATTTTCTCCAGAAAGGGAAGAGGAAAACTGTTACTCACAGCCTTTTATATCTTAGTTAGTATACTCTGAAATGAGCAGATATAAGGCTCCATGATAGATGAAAAATCTACAACCTTTTCATTCAATTCATTTGACTACAATTCACTTCAGTTGTATTCTCACAGATATTCTACTATTTTTCACAACAGCCTTTCCCATCCATAGAGCTAAAACCATTTAAGAAACAGATCAATATGAATGTGAACCAGTTATAAACAAGTGACATAATCAAAACACAAGTCCTTTCACTTTTCCAGTAGAAATCCAAATGTGCTCTATCAATTAAAGATTAGAATATATTTATTTGTAACAAAACCATTAACTTTCATTGGTCTTAAACATAAAATGTCATTAAAATAATACTAAATTTTCATTCCCTTCATTTAGAAATCTATATAGCAACAATATGGAGAAGGGGACAATGAATTAGAAAAACAATTTTCAAGAGGAGAACTTAGACTATTTTGGTCAAACACTATTCTTTTACTAATTTAAAATACAAATATTCAGGTCCCTAATCAAGTTTGACTTGAATTTCATGCAGGGTGATGAGTACTGATGTATTTGCCTTTTTCCACAGGTAGAAATACAATAAGACCTGCACTATTTGTTGAAGATGCTGTCAACAAATGAGAGATGTTTACAGAAATCTCTTACTGGTAAAGCGTGAATCTGTTGTTTGGTAAGTCCTTTAGGGTGGTTATTACGAACATCATTGAAGATGGTAAAATGAGGCAAAGATGGCCAAGAATCACTATCATCAGAAAATTCTGGAGTGGTAACAAGCCTTCCCTGCCTTGCCTCATAGGGTGGGTGAGGTAGTATAATTGAATCATTAGTGTTTTCACTTTGTGAACTAGCTGATGAATTTATATTATTGACTACAGTATTGTCACTAGCCACAGGATTAGGTAAAATATGTTGATTAAATCTTAAATTGGAAAATGGTAAGGTATTTGTGATAGAATTACGGGTAGAACTTGAATTAGAACTGGAAACAGAACTGGAAATATCACTGTCACCAGAATGAAGTCTTCTATTATTTTCACTTGATGGTGAATCAAAATCCTCTAACTGAATCACAATGCAATTGTCATCAAGTATCTCAAAAACTCCTCTCTTGATGTACCCTGATAGTCCAAAAGGAGATGCAGCTATTGTAAAATCTAAACTAGTATTTTTGGTTTGATCAACAGAAATTATTTCAGAATTCTCTATACCTGTCTGATTAGGACAGGAAGAGGTCTTTGTGTTTTCTTCTTGATCAGTTTCCACAGGGACGGATTTAATTGGTGTTACAGATGTAGACTGACTTTAATGATCAGTGTTCTCTGTCCATATGTGTTTTATTGTTGGAGAAGATGTTCTTTGCAAATCAGATATAGAAAAATCATCTCCCAATCGCAAACAAATGTTACCATTAGGACCAAGGGAAGACTCATCCACCCTAAGATATGACAGTGTTCCTGGAAATACATGATGACAAGCTCTCACTAATTCCACATCCTTAGTATGTGGAAGTGGTCTACTTCCTGTTGTTTCTCCAACTATCAGAACTTCTGGACTCACTCTTCTGGTGATTCTATCTTTAATAGATGGCCCTTCGATTAAAACATCAGTTATATCTTCCTCTGGTGAGAAAGGAATTACACAGGTTGACTCAGGTTGTTGATGTTCCACTTCATTCTAGATTTTCCTAGTACAGTCATGGTAGCTATGTCCTGAAGGTAATACATGATCATTTTGAGGATTTGAATTCCCATCATGAAAGGTAAATCTCATCTCTCCCGTGATGTCATCATTCTTTGGTTTACACTGACTTTTTCTTGCCCCATGCCCACCCTCCAGTATTTTTCTTCGTGTTATAGTTTCAGATTGTTGAAAAGAGGGAACCTGGACTCTTTCAGAATCATTACTAGGCACAACATCTGAAGTGTTTTCTTCACCTGTAAACATAAAACGGAAGTTAATCAGATAGGAACTCTCAAAATTAGAATGCATACTTGTTTGACACTGCTTCAAAAATAAAAAAAATAACCCTAAAGATTCAGATATTTAATCTGAATTTGTTTCATATTTCACATAGCATCAATAAAAGTCAAAAATGTAAAATATAAAAATCAAAATTTACAAATAAAGTTCAAACCTGCCTTTGAAATAACCTATATTCATCTAGATATATTTATGAAAATTTAAAATGAATCAGAAGACATTTCCACTCAGTTTCAGAATCTTATATATCACCTTGTAGAGGAATCTAATCAAGATATTAATATAACCATCAACATAATACATAAAATTCTAAAAAGATTTTTTAAACTTTTACTTATATTATGGACACATGTATGTATCTGTGTGAGCATATAGCAAATGTGTGCAAATATTGTTGAAGCACTAAGGAATCGCATTCCCTAGGTCTCCAATCCTAGACACATAACTGAAAGGGGGAATAGAAATTGGACATAGTTCCTGTGCAAGACCACAGTGTGATCTTTACTTATATTTTAAAAATTACTTCTAACTTAAGAATTACTTATAAATTCTACACAATGTGCAATATTAGTCTCAAAATTGAAATTTTATTTTTTAAAAATACTTTTAGTCTATAACTTTATTTTTAACATCATGAATTGCAAACAAAGAAAACAGGATAGTGGACATTTATTATACATTAATAATTGTTATTCCATCCTGAGAAAGAAAGACCAATTCTTGATAGACCAATTTTGGTAGGGTTTTTCAGTGAAGAACAAATACCTGGTTATATTGGGTGGGAATCTGTATGTTAAACTCTTTGAAAGCACACTTAACCCTGTAAAACTGTATAGAATTAAACACACACACACACACACACACACACACACACACACACAGATAACTACCCATTATCAGTACCAAAATTTTTCTGAGGATATTAACAGATGTCCTTCGGGGAGGAGTGCAAGATAGGTCAAGGGCCACATTCTTATATCTCATGGTCAAGGTACTCAAATGGACATTTAATGAATGATCCAGATATGATAGTGTATTAGTTTTTGTATTTCAAGTTACATTATTATATAATATTCATTTTCCGTGGAATTATTTCTAGGCTTGTCTAACATGATTTTGATAATATCTTCATAATATATGAATACTGTAGAGAAAAAAAATGAAGTAAGCTCCATTTAGATTTAAATCATTTATATATGTCTTTTTGTGATGTTTTTAACATACTTTTTGTAATAATGAAGTAACACTTAAAGCTTATAAAATTAACTTACATATGTACTACAGATATCAGTCTACTTTTCCAGTTTTGAAAACAATAGGTAAGCATATCAGATCAGAAATGGTAAACTTACAGAAGTATTTTGATATAGCATGATTTTTAAAATCCCAAATTAGTGCTGATCAGTAAAGACAGAAAAAAAAGTAAATTTTTCATTGATTCATGCAATACTCAGAATCCTAGACAAATCATTGTATTTTATATTAATGCAAAATTCTTTTGCTTATATGTAATATCGAGATAGGCTCTTTTCTCAGATAACGTGTTGGTTAGTAGGTTTGGTTTTTTTGTTTGTTTGTTTTGTTTTAGTTTGTTTGGATTACTGGGTTTGGATATTGTTGTTGTTGCATTTTTGTTTGTTTGTTTTTGTTTTGTTTTTGTTTTGTCAAATTTGACTCAATCTAGAGTCATCTGTGGATGAACTTCAGCTGAGAAAATTCATCCATTCGATTGGCCTGTGCCTGTTCAGTGATTGATGTGAGAGAACACAGTTCAATGTTGTTGCTGCTACACCTGGGAAAAAAAGGCCCAGGATGGTGTAAGACAACAGGCTGAGCATGTCATCAGAGCAAACCAGTAAGTAGTATTCTCTAACATCTCTTCTTCAGTTCCTGCCTGCAGGTTTCTGCCTTGAGTTCTGACTCTAACTTCTGTAACAGTATAATCACTAAATTCAGTGGTGACTTACTTCAGGTCCAAAGAAAGTCAATTACCCAAATTTTAAAAGGCAGTTCAAACATGCTGAAATGAACTCAACATGGATGATACATGGATTTATGGCAGTTAGATCAAAGTCAGCATAAACCAGGAACTTGTGAGGCTAATTCCCTGGCTACCAAAAGGAGTAATTTCCTTTAATACAGCAAAAGGGACATCTTGCTCGCCAATTAACATATTCCCATGATCCCTATGAGCATATCAAGGTCCATGCTAGCCTCTAGGTTCTCCCATTCCCTACTCAAAAAATGCCCATCAAATCACCCGTAGGTCTCCTGGCCTCCCCCAGCTACTAATCTTACTTATAATGTATTTATTCTCACTAGGTATTCTTTATTGTCCATCTCCTGCTACTCTCCCATCTCTTACAGAAAACTCTGGCATTGCCAAGAATGCTAGACATGTTTCTTCTACTTCTCCTTTCTTTTTGCTATGCATACTTCCAAATGCCTGTGGCTGTTCTCTTTCTCAAGCTACAATAAATCCTTTCCATATGATGGATCATTCATGTTGTCACTTGATATAACTTACTTTCCATCCATGAACTTCCTGTCCAAATTTGTGAATTTCTGCATCTTTTTCTTGTCTGACTTCTGGTAGATGGACCCACCATCAGTGTATTACTTGCATTTCTTTTTGATTTACGTGGCCTTTCATGCACAGACTTGGATGGTGTATTTTCCACTTGTCTCTGGTTTTCCTCCATATTTTCTTCTCCAAGAAGTCTTGCAAAATGTTTTGGAGCTGGGTTCTCATAATTATTCTTAGAACCACTTCATTTCACAGAATTATGAATGTGTGAATTGTTCAGAGGTCCTCCTGTCCACGATGGATATTGTTCAAAGATATTTGGCTGGTAATTAGCAGTATCATATCTCACCATATTATGTATATGGCCTTCTTTACCTGTTCTCAAAATGAGAATTGTGAAGGGATTCTGGATATCAAACACATCATAAAATCCTTCTCAAAACTTTTTTTTTTATAATCTGCATAGATCCTCTGCCTGTATTCTATGGCTATTACCTTTGTGTTTTTGTGGGACTCCAAACATTGAGACTGGGTGTGATTCTAGCTTCTTGCCTTGTTGTGAGACTCTTTTTTTCTTACTATTGGGTTTTTTTTTTGTCTGTCCTCAATATAAGGGCTTTATGCTTGTCTTATTGTATCTTGTTTTGTCATATTTGGTTGCTGTCTCTTGGAGGCCTGCTCTTTTATAAAGGAAAACAGAGGCAGACTATATCTTGGGTTAGTGGTGATGTGGGGTGGTGCTAGGGGAATATAAGTAGGTAAAATTGTAACAGGGGAGTACTGTATGAGAGAATAATTTATTTTCTTTAATAAAAATTCCACATGAAGAGGAACCTAATGAATTATCTCTTCATGAATTAAAAACTTTCAGAATCAATGCCTTTGCTTATATAAACAATATTCAGTAAGAGAAGGATAGTCCAAATTTATTTTGGCAAGCTTAATTTGTTCCTGGATAAGATTAGAAACATCTTAGAAAATATCAAGAACTGCTTTTTTAAAATATCTCTTTGAAAGGTTATCTCCACCAATACAATAATCCAATTTCAGCCAGGTAAAACATTAAAATAATAAGCAGGGAATCTTAGGAATGTTGGGAGAGAGAGGAAGACATGGAGGGGCAGGAGCTCAACAAGGAGAGCAAAAGAACCAAGAAATCTGGGCACAGGAGTCTTTTCTGAGACTAACAATCCAAGGATCTTTCATAGAGATGATTTAGAACCCCTGTACAGATGTAACCTATGGTAGTTTAGTGTCTAAGTGTGTTCCCTAGAGATGGGAACAGGAACTGTCTCTGACATGAACTCAGTTGGCTGGCTCTTTGATCACCTCCTCCTCCTCCTTGATGGGGGAGAAGTATGTAGCCTGATAGGCTAGGGTCAGAGGGAAGGAGAGGAGGACTTCCCTATCAGTGTACTTGGTAGAGGTATGGGATATGAGAGAGAGTGTTGGGAAAGTGGATAGAGTTGAGGAAGGAGGCTACAGCTGGGATATAAAGTGAACAAACAATAATATATAAAAAAGGAATATTTTTTTAAGGAAAAAATACTTTTAAAAATATTTTTATTTTGGAATAGCAGATTTGGTTTCACCAGCCTCAGGGGACAAGGCCAGATAAAGTCACACCTACATTATGGTGGAGAGTGTTTTTATGGATCATTGGGAAGCTAAATGACATATCTGCCACAGAGTGGACTTGTCCCTGTATTTGGAAACACACTGATTCCACCTCTCTCAGGTCAAATGAAGTCCAGATTAGTACTATCAATACACAGCATGTTTCCTTCCTTACTTCTCCCTGGGGGTGTTATCCTTCTTCTTCTCCCTGGTTTTGGGATAGCCCTTTCCCAACAATCAAAGTTTCAAATGCCTGCCTAAGGAAAAAAATCGCTGCCTAAATTCCCTAAATTGTCTAACATCTATCTCTTTGAGCATCCTGATATGTGCAGGAGTTTCCTCAAGTGCTGCACACAGAAGGCAGGTGCTCAGGCCTAACCTCACAGACAGCTTCAACTAATTCTGCACTTCCCTAGCTGCAGGTAGTCCCACAGATGCTAGACAGCAAGTAAAACAGCCTGTCCTTCCTGGACTTGGGCAACTCTACACATTTTAGAACCCTTCCATCAGTGATGATGTCCAATGTCAGAAGGAAGCAGTCATAAACAAATACTCTGTCACTTGTTCATTTAAGATCAACAAACAGCTTGGAAGTTGGGTTTCAGACATAGGCCAAGTAGCTGATGTACCTTTTGAAATCAGGTGAACCTGGCTTCCAAGTTCTTCCAGCATCTCCCAGTCCCTTTTACATGACACAGCTGACATACCCCACCCTCTATCCTTAAATCTCCAGCCTAGGGACAGGAGCTTCCTCGCCTCCAGAGGCTCTTCACTATATAATCCAGATATTTTGCTTCCCTTCTCTCTTTCTACATTTCCTCTCTATTCTGTGCTTTCCCTCTGTACTTTCTCTGCACACACACTTTCTCTTTGACCCTTCATGTAGACTTACCTGGCCCCATTCATTTTGACCAGTAAACCTGCCTAGAGTTGCTCCCAGTAAACTTGCATTTAAATACTTTAATTTGCCTTGAATTAGCTTTTTCACAGGTAAAAATAAAGATAACCTATCACTCTTACAGAAATTAGCCAAAATAAATCAGTTTTAGTCCATGATGGAGATACTAATATGATCAAACAAATTATTGCAGTTAAGGCTCAATATTAATGTTTTAGTTTAAGTTTCAATTTTATTTGCTTTTCATTAATTATTTATACTTTTATATTACATATTTTTACTTTTTATTTTTAGGGTCCCTTTGATAATACATGTATATTTGGTAATGCAAGGGATTTTTTAACTATAACTCTATTGTAGACAAAGGCAAATTTCAAATAACATTATAACTCATACTGTTACCAGGAATTTGAGTTAGTCAGAAAGTGTAGATCAGATAAAATGAGTATGTACATCTACTACACTACATATAAAATCCTGTTAAAGAACCAACTCATAGGAAAGGCTAGTATAAGTTTGTGCAAAGTAAGGAAACAACTAAAATGACGACCCCATTGTTGGAGAAAATGTAGACATGAAAGAGAAAAATTCAGAGGCTTCTCAAAGTGTCAGGTGGCAGTCAGCAAGGCAATCTCTCTGAAGCAGAGAAAATAGCAAAAGTTATGAGATGGTCCTTCCAATTATAAGAGGTTATGTTGAAGAAGGAGAAGGGTTTGTTAACTTGGGAAATAGCACAGCATGAGAACAGTGCAGGATATGAGACATGCCAGAAGGCTAATTTGGAGCCTTTGATAATCATAATGGGTAAATGTTACTAGGGACAAGAGGTGCCTGGAGGTTGGTTTGGGGTTTTGTTATGTAAGGGCATATATATGCCAATGGAAGTGGCCCTATCTGGCTGACAGAAACAGATTTTTCTAATTCCGAAGGAATGTTGGTTCTATGTTTTTATCTCTCCACCAGAAATTCTTTTATACTCCAGCTTGAGCTAAGTCAAGATTCTCATTTCAAGGTTTTCACAGCCATTGGAAGAACTGAGGTTCCCCTTGAGTCCAAAAACTAGTAGAATCTTTATTATATGCATATGAGAACATGTCCAAAGACTGAACTATTTTACTTACTTGTTAGACTGTGAAATTTCTTATTTCTGTAGGGGAGAGAAACTAAAAGAGTCTTGAGGTTAAAGTAACATTTCTAAACATAATGACTATTGAATTTGGGGACAGATGGCTTTATTTGGAAGTTATCTTATATGTCAAAAAGTATTTGGTAATATTCCTAGAGTCTCCCCACTGGAATAAAGTAATATCTGTCCTTCCATCTTCAATTGTATCAGCACAATTATTTTTAAAATGTAGACTATGTCCACTAGGAAGGAACATGAGGATCTCAACTGAGACTTATTAAGGGTATACAATACATGAATTTTCTTTGGATGATGTTGTATTTATGACCTCTCAAAAGAAAAAAATGATAATATATAGCAAACCACATATTAAGATAATATGTAATGTTAAACATTGTGGGAGTGCACATAGAAAGTGGACCAAAATCCTATCTCAAGCTGTTTATACTGGCCACCACACAAATATGCTATTTCCCACACTCACATTGGGTAGAAGTACCTGGAGAATATTCTACTGACATGACATTCCTTGTTGTAGAAAATTTAAAAAGATTACTGATATACAATGTATTGAATTATTAGCCTCTCATTGTTTAGCTCTAGCTATATTTAATTCATGTTTGTGATAACATTCACAAGCTTCATGTCATGCATAATCAAAGTTTCTAGAACATTAAAATCAGTGAAACTTGAGGTCCCTTACTTTCAGTTTATGCTCTAAAATCAAAAGTTTTGGGGTCTGATTTCTTCCTATCATCTATCTTATAGTAGCTGAAACTGAAATCATTGCTTTGGCTATATATCCTTGTAATAAAATTGTCCTGGAAAATTTAGACTCAAATTTTGGATTTTCTACTTGTCCCTCGTGAGATTCTAAATTTTTTCATGTAAATTTCCATACAAATAACAAATGATCATTCTGTGAACATTGATTTTCTTCAGTAAAGGTAACACTTTTTACTCTGTTGACATCTCAGTTGGTTGAATTGCCTTAATCAATATCGTCATGTAAAAAATTTGTTATCTCTACTATTTTTTCTTTGTCATACATTCAGGTTGTTTGAAATAAAGTAGTTGTTCTATGGAGAATTAACAGTTGGAACAAAAGAAAAATAGTCTTCTCCATGTGTCACCCAAAAAATGGGAGGAAGTAAGAAAGTGCATAAATAAACAGAATTTGTAAAGTGTAGTGTTTTGAAACTTCACTTCAGATGAAACTCTCAAAAGAAAAATGTAACATTTCTTAAGATTTTATATAAATTTAATGTTTATATATTATTTCTCAAATTGAACAGTCTAAATTTGTAACAAGGAACCAGTTTAAATTCATTTTAAAATCTGAATAAATTTAGAGAAAAATCTCTAGCATTGTATATAAAAATATATACCATTGGGAAGGTATGCCAAAAAAGAAGTGTAAGAGTATATGCTAATAAAACCAAACAAGCATATTGCAGTTAATATTCAATTCTGGTGGTTAGCTAAAAATGCATTATTGTAAATTTTTCATTAATCTAAAACATTCTGTTTATGTTCATGCATGTAGTGGTCTTTATAACACACATTCTTGTTTTAAGTTATGACTATTGTATACAGTAGCAAAATACAACAAAGTTCAAAGATTTTAAGTAATTTGAGGAATTGTTAGTGCTACAGTGATTTTAAGTTTAGAAGAATTGCTTATTTGTCCAAATTAATAGAATAAATATATCATATACCTACAGGTAAGGACACACAGAAGAACCAAACTATTACAGTAGACTATTCTTTAGATATATTTAAGGCAGTTTTCAAAAACAAGATTTTATGACTTGTGTTAGTAATATTCCCTATACTCAGTGAAAGAAAAAAGTAGTACTATCTGTGGCTAGAGAAGTTTATTTTTCAAAGCAGACACCATTGACTTATGGAACAGATAACTATATTTAGAAGAAAAATCCTGTTCTCTGTAGTAAGCTTGGTAATATTCTTGTTATCATTACACTAAACCACACTAGACATAAGAAACATCACATCCTCTTTCCTTGGAGTGATTATTCACAATTGTATCAAAACCTTTAAGAACTATTCCCCAGGAACAGATAAGGTTGCTTTCAGTTCAGATCAAGTTGATTGTAGAATGTTAATACCTTGGGATATTGAAACAGTTGAATGTGTCTGTTTTTAAAACGAAGGCATAAAAAATTAAAACAAATATATATATATTATATTTTATTATTAATTACACTTTATTCATTTTGTATCCCCCATAAGCCCATCCCTCCTCCCCTACCAATCCCACCTTTCCTCCCCTTTCTGCATGCAAGCCCCTTCCTAAGTCCACTGATAGGGGAGTTCATCCTCTCCTTCTTTCTGATCTTAGACTATCAGTTCTCATCAGAAGTAACTGAGTTGTCATTGTCTGTGGCCTGGTAAGGCTGCTCTCCCCTCAGGGTAGGTGATCAAAGAGCAGGCCAATCATATTATGTCAGAGGAGGTTCCTCTTCCCATTACTATGTAACTCACTTGGACACTGAACTGCCATGGGCTACATCTGTCGTTGGTTGGAGTATGAGTCTCTGGGAAGTTCCCTGTGTCCAAATTTTCTTGTTCTGTTGCTCTCCTTGTGGAGTTTCTGTCCTCTCCAGCTCTTGCAATTTCCCACTTCTTACATAAAATTCCATTCACTCTGCCCGACAGTTGGCCATCAGGCTCAGCATCTGCTTTGATAGTCTGCAGGGAAGAGGCTTTCAGAGGCCCTCTGTGGCAGGTTCCTAGGCTGTTTCCTGTTTTCTTCTGGCTTTCAGAGGCCCTCTGTAGCAGGTTCCTAGGTTGTTTCCTGTTTTCTTCTTCTTCTGATGTCCATCTTCTTTGCCTTTCAGGATGGGGATTGAGCATTTTAGTTAGGGTCCTCTCTTTTGCTTAGTTTGTTTAGATGTACAGATTTTAGTGGGTTTATCCTATGTTGTATGTTTATATGAGTGTATATATACCTTTTTTGTGTATATGTCTATTTTTTTTCTTCTGGGACAACTCACTCTGGATGATCCCTTCCAGGTCCCACCATTTACCTGCAAATTTCATGATTTCCTTATTTTTCATTGCTGAGCAATACTACATTGTATAGATGTACCACAGTTTCTGCATCCATTCTTCAGTTGAGGGGCATCTAGGCTGTTTCCAGCTTCTGGCTATTACAAATAAAGATGCTACAAACATGGTAGAGCAAATGTACTTTTTGTGTACTTGAGCCTCTTTTGAATATATGCCTAGGAGTAGTATGGCTGGATCTTGAGGAAGCGCTATTCCTAGTTGTCTGAGAAAGCGCCAGATTGATTTCCAGAGTGGTTGTACAAGTTTACATTCCCAGTAACAGTGGAGAAGGGTTCCCCTTTCTCCACAACCTCTCCAGCATGTGTTGTCCCTTGAGTTTTTCATCTTGGCCATTCTGATGGGTGTAAGGTGAAATCTCAGGGTTGTTTTGATTTGCATTTCCCTAATGGCTAATGAGGTTCAGCATTTCTTTAAGTGCTTCTCTGCCATTCGATATTCCTCTACAGAGAATTCTTTCTTTAGCTCTGTTCCCCATTTTTTAAGTGGATTACTTGGTTTGTTGCTTTTCAGCTTGTTTAGTTCTTTATATATATTGGATATGAGTCCTCTGTCAGATAAAGGGTTGGTGATGATTCTTTCCCAATCTGAAGGCAGTCGCTTTGTTTTGATGATGGTGTCCTTTGCTTTACAGAAGCTTTTCAATTTCATGAGGTCCCATTTATTGATTGTTGCTCTCAGACCCTGTGCTGTTGGTGTTCTGTTCAGGGAGTTTTCTTCTGTACCAATGAGTTTTACGGTATTCCCCACTTTTTTTTTTCAGGCTGATTTAATGTGTCTGGTTTTATGTTGAGGTCTTTGATCCACTTGGACTTCAGTTTTGTACAGGGTGATAAGTATGGATCTATTTTCATTTTTCTACATGTAGACATCCAGTTGGACCAGAACCATTTTTGGAAGATGCTATCTTTTTTCCATTGTATGGTTTTGGCATCTTTGTTCAAAAATCAGATGTCCTTAAGTGTGTGGGTTTATTTCTGTGTCTTCTGTTCGATTCCATTGATCCACCATTCCGTTTCTATGTCAGTACCATGCAGTTTTTATAACTGTTGCTCTATAGTACAGCTTGAGATCAGGGATGGAGATACCTCCAGAAGATCTTTTATTGTAGAGGATTGTTTTAGCAATTCTCGGGCTCTTGTTATTCCATATGAAGGTGAGAATTTTTCTTTCCACGTCTGTAAAGAATTGTGTTGGCAATTTGATGGGAATTGCATTAAATCTGTAGATTGCTTTTGGTAAGATGGCCATTTTTACTATGTTAATCCTGTCAAGCCATGAGCATGGGAGATCTTGCTCTCTTCTCATATGTTCCTCTAATTCTTTCCTCAGAGACCTGAAATTTTTTTTCATACAAGTCTTTGACTTGCTTGGTTAGGGTTACACCAAGGTACTTTATGTCATTTGTGGCTATTGTGAATGGTGTTGTTTCTCTAATTTCTTTCTCAGCCCTTTTGTCTTTTGTACACAGGAGTGCTACTGATTTTTTTCAGTTAATTTTGTATCCGGCCACTTTTCTGAAGGTGTTTATCAGCTGTAGGAGTTTCCTGGTAGAGTTTTTGGGTCACTCATGTATAGTATCATATCATCTGCAAATATTGATAATTTGACTTCTTCCTTTCCCATCTGTATCCCCTTGATCTCCTTCAACTCTCTTATTGCTTTAACAAGGACTTCTAGCACTATGTTGAAGAGATATGGAGAGAGTGGGCAGCCTTGTCTTGTGCCTGATTTTAGTGGGATTGCTTTAAGTCTCTCTTCGTTTATTTTGATGTTGGCTATAGGCTTGCTATATATCGCCTTTACTATGTTTAGATATGTGCCTTGTATCCCTGATCTCTCCAGTACTTTAAACATGAATGGATGTTGGATTTTGTCAAATGCTTTTTCAGCATCTAGGGAGATTATCATGTGTTTTTTTTCTTTCAGTTTGTTAATATGGTGGATCACATTGATGGATTTCCGTATTGGACCACCTCTACATACCTGGGATGAAGCCTACTTGGTCATAGTGGATAATATCTTTGTTGTGTTCTTGGATTCGGTTTGCAAGTATTTTGTTAAGTATTTTTGCATCAATGTTCATGAGGGAGATTGGCCTGAAATTCTCTTTTTTTATTGAGTTTTTGTGAGGTTTAGGCACCAAGGTGACTATGGCTACATAGAATGACTTTGGTAATGTTCCTTCTGTTTCTATTTTGTGGAATAGTTTGAAGAGAATTGGAGTTAACTCTTCTTTGAAGGTCTGATAGACTTCTGCACTGAAGCCATCTGGTCCTGGGCTTTTTTTGGTTGGGAGACTTTTGATGACTGCTTCTATTTCTTTGGGGGATATAGGACTATTTAATTAATTTACCTGGTCCTCATTCAGCTTTGGTAAGTCAAATCGATCAAGATATTGTCTATTACATTTAGATTTTCAAATTTTGTGGCATATAGACTTTTGAAGTAAGTCCTAATGAATTTTTGTATTTCCTCAGTGTCTGTAGTTATGTCCCCCTTTTCATTTCTGATTTTGTTGATTTGGGTGGTGTCTCTCTGCCTTTTAGTTAGCTTGGCTAAGGGTTTTTCCATCTTGTTGATTTTCTCAAAGAACCAGCTCTTGGTTTCATTGATTCTTTGAATTGTTTTATTTGTTTCTAATTGATTGTTTTCAGCCCTGAGTTTGATTATTTCCAGCCGTCTACTCCTTTTTGGTGTGTCTGCTTCTTCTTTTTCTAGGGTTTTTAAGTGGGCCATTAAGATGCTTGAATGAGCTCTCTCGAATTTCTTCTTGAAGGCACTTAGTGCTATGAACTTTCTTCTTAGCACTGCTTTCATTGTGTCCCACAAGTTGGGTATGTTGTGTCTTCATTTTCATTGAGTTCTAGGAAGACTTTAATTTCTTTCTTTATTTCTTCCCTGACACAGCTGTCATTTAGTAACAAGTTGTTCAGTTTCCATGTGTGTGTAGGCTTTTTGCTATTTCCGTTGTTGTTGAAGTCCAGCTTTATTCCATGGTTATCAGACAGGATACATGGGATTATTTCAATCTTCTTGTATCTGTTGAGGCTTGCTTTGTGACCAACTATATGGTCTATTTTGGAGAAGGTTCCATGAGGTGCAGAGAAGAAGGTAATTTTTTTTGTGTTTGGCTGTAAAGTTCTGTAAATGTCTGTGAGGTCCATTTGATTCATGACCTCTGTCAGAGATATTTTTTCTTTGTTTAATTTCTGTTTTGTTGACCTGTCCTTTGTTGAGAGTGGGGTGTTGAAGTCTCCCACTATCAATGTGTGGGGATCTATATGTGGTTTAAATTTTATCAATGTTTCTTTTACAAATGTGGGTGCTCTTGTATTTGGGGCAGAGATGTTCAGGATTGTGATGTCTTCCTGGTGGAATTTTCCCATGATAAGTATGAAGTGTCCTTCCCCAGTTCTTTTTATTAAATTTGGTTGAAAATCTATTTTATCAGATAATAGAATGGCTACTCCTGCTTGTTTCTTGGGTCCATTTGTTTGGAAAGTCATCTTCCAAACTTTTACCCTCAGGTAATGTCTATCTTTGTCCCTTAGGTGTGTTTCTTGTATGCAACAGATTGCTGGGTTTTGTTTATGTATCCACTCTGTTAATCTGTGTCTTTTTACTGGAGAGTTGAGTCCATTGATGTTCAGAGAGATTAATGACCAGTGGCTGTTAGATCCTTTGATTTTGATGTTGGCTTTCTTCATAAGGTTGTGTGCTTTGTTGCTTTTTCTTTTACTGTAGTAAGGTTAATTATTTCCTGTGTTTTCTTCACAGAAGCTAATTTTCTTGTGTTGTATTTTCCCTTCCAGTGTCTTCTGTAATGCTGGATTTCTGTGTAGGTATTGTTGAAATTTGTTTTTGTCATTGAATATCTTGTTTTCTCCGTCTATGAGGACTGAGAGTTTTACAGGGTATAGTAGCTTGGGCTCACATCTGTGTTCTCTTAGGGTCTGCATGATATCTGTCCAGGCCCTTCTGGCTTTCATAGTTTCTGTTGAAAAATCAGGTGTGATTCTAATGGGTTTGCCATTATATGTTACTTGGCCTTTTTCCCTTTCAGCTTTTAGTATTTTTTTCTTTGTTCTGTATTCTTACTGTTTTTATTACTATGTGGTTGGGAGGATTTTCTTTTCTGGTCAAATTTATTGGTGTTCTGTAGGCCTCATGAATCCTTATTGGCTTCTCCTTTAACTTGGGGAAATTTTCTTCAATGATTTTGTTGAAAATATTTTCTGGGCCTTGGAGAAAGGAATCTTCTTTTTCCTCTATTCCTATTATTCTTAGGTTTTGTCTTTTCATATTGTCTTGGATTTCTTGGACGGTCTGTGTCAGGAATTTTTTGGATTTAACATTTTCTTTGACAGATAC
>NW_026589851.1:72145-89020 GCF_907164565.1 Psammomys obesus | reverse complement strand
TGTTTTCTTTAATTTTTCTAGTTCTATCTTCAGGTCTTGAGTTGTTTTGTTTACTTCCTTCACCTGTCTGCTTGTATTTTCTTCTTTTCCTTTTAGTTCCTTCAACTCTGTCTCTTTTATTTCTTTCAGTGATTTAATTATTTCTTCTCTGAAGGCCATAAACTGTTTGGCTGCAACTTCCCGTATTTCTTCATGGATGGCCCTAATCTGCTTGTCTTTAACTTCCTCCATTACTTTATGGATAGCCATGATCTGTTTGGTTTTATCTTCCTCTAATTATTTACGTATTTTATTTGTTTCCTCTATTATCCTCTTCATCAGCATAGATGTAAGGTCATCTTCTTGATTTTCTATTATGCTGTGTTGTCCAGGGCTGTTCACCCCTGTTTGGCTGGGTTCTCTATATGCCATATTGCTCTGTCTTTTGTTGGTTGAGCTTTTACTCTGGCCTCTACCCATTGGGCTGATTTAGGTGTTGGCTGTTAGTTTCTGTGCTTCTTGGAGTCCTGATGTAGGGAGAATTCCCTTGGCTGGAAGATGATTTTTCCTGAAGGAGTCCTTCTCTGCTTTTTGGTTATGGTCACTGTATGGCCAGTGTTTCTCAGGAGTTGCCACTGCTCACCTCAGGTTTATAGCCCTGAGTAGTAGCTGTCGTCTTTGTTAGACAGGGGGGGAATCTCCTCTTACTCATAGAAGTTCTCAAGACAGCTGCCCCACTGCTGGGTTTCTAGTTATAAATTTAGTGTGCTGCTGCTCACTAAACTTCTAGGTACAGTCCTCTTGAAGAACTTGCTGATTCCCTAGCTATGGGGTTTTCTCCCAAAAGGGAAACTCAGTCTGTTATCCTAGGGCACACAGTTCTGTCCGGGAAAGTGAGAGGTGCACTCAGCAAGTCTCTGGGCCGGAGGCTGAGTGCTCTGCTCTGGGCCTGAAGGATGTGCACCTAGGTTGAGTTGGCGACTGGGGGCGCTGCTCTGGTCTGGAGGGTGGGTGCCTCACTCTGGACCAGAAGCTGTGTGTCCCTGTCTGTGATGGAGCCTGCAGGCACTGCTCTTGTCCAGATGCTGTGGTTGCAGCCCTCTTGAAGGACCAGGGATTCCCACAGTTTTGACAGTCTAGCTAGGGATAACTGGTTGATCCTTGGCACAGTATCTGAGGGCTGCTGTAATGGCTCTCTGGTTTTTGTAGGTCTGAGGATGCAGCTGTGTGTCCCAGTGCCCTAGGGGAACTCAATAATGGCAGCTGAGTACAGTGCTCCTCCTTGCATTAGAGCCTAGAGTCTGCGTGAATCCAGGGAATCCTTTGGTGCTGGGTGTCCAAAGCGTTAGAGCTGATGATCCCCTCCGCTGGGGGTTTCCTCCTGCCAGAGACACCCAGTCTTTGTTTTGGGGACCGCTGTTCTGTCTGGGGTGGCGAGAAGAACCCACAGGCACATATGTCTGCCTGTGGCCCTGCCTTTCTGGCCTTTGGGAGCCTTGGCTGCTTCCTAAACTGAGTAATTTTTCCTAGACTGTTTCAGGGTGGGGGTGTCGGCTGAGTGCTCTGAGATCAGACCAGCCGTTTCCCTCGCTGTGGGTTTGCACCTGCTGGTGAAACGCAGCCTCTGGTGCCTGGTGCCCTGGTGTCCGCAGTTCTATCTGAGGCAGCGAATGAGGCGCGCAGGCAGGGCTCCGTGCAGGCGCCTGGGTCCCGGCTCTGACTCGTGGCTGGCTCTTGGGGCACCCGCGGAACCCGAGTCTTTTCCAGGGTATGTCTGGGTGACCTAAGGTCGGTCCCAATTGTTTCCTGCTCTGTGGGGTTATCTCTCGACTGGAAAATCCAGTCTGTGGTGTTGTAGGCCCACAGTTCAGTCTGGGACCGTGACCAGTTCACGCTGGCGTGTAGCTCTGGGCTGGCGACCAAGCGCCTGGCAGAACCAGGATTTCTTCCGTGGTTAAGTCCGGTGAGTTAAAGCTGATTGAATCCCCCGCCGTGGGGTATCCTCTCACCTGAGAAACACAATCACTTGTGTTTTATGGCCGCGAGTTCTGATTGCTGGTCCCTGTGCCAATCCTCCTGTGCTGCTCCTCAGAATGAGAGTCTTCCTGGCACAGCCATCTTGCCCCGCCTCTCAGTTTAAATACTCTTAATGTTGCTAGAATCTAGAATTGACGTAAATTGCCTCTCAAAACAAATGAGTATATTGGTCCTAGCTTTATATGTGTAATGAAACCGAAAGAGCCAAATTGTTAAAATAAACCCTCCATGGACTGATGTAGGGCTACAATAAGAAATATCTGATTATAGTGAGTCTTTTAAGATAATATTCACCCCCATTTCATTCGGGGAGAAAATTGTAGTCCTGTGGATAAATTTCTTAACATCAATATTCTTCAGTTTGGGAGCCTCATAGCAGTACTGGGACACTATTATTTGTGTTATAGGATATCTAACAGAATTTTTTGACTCTCAAGCCTAGTTGAATACATCACCACCCTTACTCTTACTTCTTGTAACCCACAACTATATCATGGCATCTAAATATGTCCTGTTGGGGAAGACAGTTGTTTCCAATTAAGTACTATTTGATTGGAATTTTATATTTTTATTTGTTGTTAAAAGTGGTGTATGACCAAGAGCTAAAAAAAAAAAACAAACAAACAAAAAAAAAAAAAAACACAACCAACCAACGGAATTGCTACTAGATATATGAAATTGGTGAATAGTATTACTCTTTACGTAAAGTTAACATCAGAATATGGTGAAAAGTCATCTCCAATCATTTTCAACAGCTATCATTATGATAAATAAACACCAAATTTCACAGATTTGCTAATGCTCATTGCATACATATACTTTTCTAATACAAAAGCATTTATTGTCAGTTCAGTAACATCATCTCATGATTTTGGACTTCACAAAAATCTTTGCCTTTACTTGAAAGATAGGATGAGAGATAATAAGCTGCCTCCCAGTGCTGCTGTGATTTATTTCAGTGCAGATAACATAAGAATAAACTCGAATTCAAAGAGGAAAATATGGTAGGGCTTTGTTAATCACAAAAAGGGAGATAGAACATCTTTAAAAAAAAAGCTAAGAAGAACAGAAAGAGGCACAGTGAAGTGAAGTGAAGCAAGTAACACATAGATTTGTTCTGTGTTTGTCTGTGTTGATAGGGGTGGTGAGAAATAACTGAGGTGCCAACCTAAGAATCCAACAATTGAACAGAATACTAAAGCTAAAACTTTGAGAATGCATTCAACGGAATTATAGGAGATTTTGTAAATCCTGCAAATTGACAGTCAAGCACAACCAACTAGAATACCACACAGAAACGAATAGATAAGAACTCTAGAGTCTTCTGAAAATGAAAACTCACTATTCTAAGCATTTAACAAGCAGGAAGAGAAGATCTCTGAAGGAAGTTTGTAAGAAAAATATGTTTACATTTTTTAAAAAATCAGAGAAATATCAAACAACTGAAGGATATAGACTTCAAGGTGGATTTGGAAGTAGTATTGTCAAATGGCTATGAATGACCACAGACCAAGATTAAAATGAGAACAAAATGTAATTAAAATTGAAAGTTAGGTGGACAGAGGTTTTGATGTAAATACAATCTAAAAGGAATCTTGGAATCTACATTGGTCCCTTCAGAAGGTGTCCACATAGATTTTAGGAATTGTAATATTATCCCAAGTAAAACAAAGCATAAGACAAATTAGATGGAGGATTCAAGATGGCAGGGCCAACCACACAGTGTATATAAACAGCAGTTCAGCAATGAGAGGGGAGTGACCAGCAGGTCTTACTGTGGGCTCCAAACTCTTGAAGTCTGTTTCTCAGGTGAGAGAAGAATCCATGTGAATATGTGAAGATCTGACTTCGGGCCACCAGGATCATTACAGAAAAAAAAAAAAAAAAATCCTAGATTCCTGCCCAAGCCCACCTGCTCTGGATGCATTCCTGGAAACATCAGCTTGCAGCTCTGAACATGCAGCCTTAGGCAATCCAGCAAATCCTACCTTCAGTGAAAACATTCCTAGGACAAATGGATCTTGGCCCTGATATTGGTTGTTCACTCTCACTGCCTGTTCAATGGAAAATTATGGTACTGAAGGTAAGATTCCCTACGGGGAACCCATTCTCACAGTCCTGTGAACACCCTCTGGGTACCAACTGCTCCTGGCACCTAACCCAGGAGCCCAGTTTCACTATCTTGTCCAAACCTTCCAGGTCGTTGTGGATAGTGGCACCGACTCTCACCATCCTGTAGAGAGGATACCCTCTCATATTGTGGGGGAGACATGGTCCCATTCTGCCTGCTCCCCAACTGCATGGCTCACCTGAGTCAGAATCAGCAAACACAGTACAGACAGAGAAAACAACAGAGCAGAGCTGACTCTGGACACAGTCCCATTGCCTACCATCTTGAGGATTCTGGTAGAGCACTGAAGCAGATCCAGACTCTCTTTGGTTGTGTTGTCTTGTTTTTTAAATAACATAAAATAAAACATTATCTTAATGGCTTTGTCTTATGCTGTTAAAGCCATTGAACTCAGTGAAAAAGATTTTTAACTATTTCAAAATTCTCCCTGGGTGCTGGAGGAATGGCATAGTCGTAGAGCATATTGTGTATCTAAGCATGAAATACAAGTTATGTTTCTATTCCCCAACACAATACAGTTTATAATAGCAAATAAGTGAATGAATAAATAAATGAGCTCTCTATCAGAGCTCTTAGTGCAGGATTTCTGCTTGGAGGCATCAAGTTTCATTTTTTGTTTTGTTTTTGTTTTCTTCATGACTATAGTAAATACTGAACCAGAAATCTAAAATGTCACAGGCATGGTTAAAACAAATGATGTATATTTTAGATAGAACTGATAAGTTCTTCCTGGACTTTCAAAGCTGGATGGAGGATGGGAACTTTTGGATGTGTGGTTATGATAACAATACTTTTTCAAAACAAGGAACAAAACCCAAGCAAGGACATTAACAGACTTCTTGATGTGTTATGGAGGAATGTCACGGTAACTCATCACTAAACACAGAACTAAAGGCAATTAATGACTGCTGGTAGAGGACATTTTACTTCCCCCAAAAAGACCCCCCTAGTTAGCAATCCAATACCAAGTGTTCTGCACTGGAATCATATTTATAAAACAACAGGAATTAATCTTAGTGTGTTGTATTACTATATTAAACTTTTAATAGGTACATGTGACAATAAATATGAATTTAATAAGTCATGAATTTTAAAAGATATAAAGGCAGGAGGGAGGAAATGGAAGTGGGGAAAGATTGTAATTTTATTTTAATTATGACATTACTAATCTGGTTCCATATGTCTTGATTCAGCCAGGATGACTTGGAAAAAAATAAAACTTATTTGCAATACCGTTATACATCCTAGAATTTTTTAACATATTAGTGTTACACTCTCCATTTACTTGTTTTAATATTTTTTTTGTTTTATTTTAATTTTAAAATTACTTCATTATTAATTTCAGTTTACTCCCTTTGTATCCCAGCCATATTCCCCTGCCACATCCCTTTCCAATCCTACCTTTCCTCCATGCCTCCTCTGCTCTCATGCCCATCCCTAACTCCACTGATAGCGGAGGTCCTCCTCCCCTTCCATCTGACCCTAGCCTATCATGTCTCATCAGAACAGGCTACATTGTCTTCCTCTGTGACCTGAGCTGCCATGGGCTACATCCCTGCTTGGATTCTAGGTTATCTCCATGAAAATTTCTTGGTTGGAATATTCATCTAAGAATAGACCCCTTTGCATAGATATTTTGTTTCTGTTGCTCTCCTTGGAGAGCTCCTGTCCCCTCCAGGTATTTCTATCTCCTCCTTGTTTTATAAGATACCTTCCAATATGCCCCAATTTTGTCTGTGAGTCTCAGCATCTGCTCTGATACCCTGCTGGGTAGAATCTATCAGTGGCTCTCTAAGGTAGGCTCCTGTACTCTTCCCTGTTTTCTAACTCTTCCCAATTGGCTGTCAGAGTGAAGATTGATCATCTAACACAGGGTACTCCTTCATGCTTAGCTACCTTTTATGTACAGATTGTGTATGTTTATCTTATATTTTATGTCTACTATCAATTAATAACTGAGTTATATATCAAGTGTGTCTTTCTGCTTTGGGGATTCCTCACTCAGGATGATTTTACACCTGTCAGTATGGCTAAGATAAAAAACTCAAGTGACAATACATGCTGGAGAGGATGTACATTCCCTCAATTGCTGATGGGAATGTAAACTTGTAACAACCATTTTGGAAAACAATGTGGCATTTTCTCAGACAATTAGGAATAATGCCTCCTCAAGATCCAGCTATTTCACTCCTAGGCATATATCCAAAAGATATTCAAGCACACAACAAAGACATTTGCTCAACTATGTTCATAGCACTTTTATTTGTAATTGTCAGACTCTTGAAATAACCCAGATGTCCCTACACTGAGGAATGGATGCAGAAATCTTGGAATATTTACAGACTGGAATACTACTCAGCAATTAAGAACCAGGAAGTCATGGTTCTTATTTTGCAGGCAAGGAAAGAAATAAAGAATATTAATTTTGAAAAGAAAAACAAGAGATATAAAATGAAACATAAACACAGATCCATTAAAATAAAGCCTGATTTATCAACAGAGTTTCTCCAAATGAGAGGGTCTGACACATATTCTCCAAATGATGAGAGAAAATTTGGCAGCTAAATTATCAATCACATCAGTTAGAGAAACCAAAATTAAGTAGGATTTATTTACAACGATTTCAGCGATCCATATGGCACTAGAAGGAAAATTTCAAATTAAGATCTTTACCACACTCAAAAAAATAAAAGGAATAGATATTTAATCTCTTGACCAAACTTTGGGCAAAGTACAGGGAATCCTATGAAAGAAGTGGTAGATAATGGAATCTAGAGAGTACAGGAGTTCCACAAAGAAGAGCAACAGAACCAAAATATCTGGGCACAGGTGTCTTCTCTGAGACTGATACTCAAACCAAGGATTATTCATGTATATAACCTAGAACACCTGCTCAGATGTAGCCCATGGGAGCTCAGTATTTCCAGTATGGTTAACATGGACTGTCTCTGACATGAATTCAGTGGGCAGGCTCTTTGACCTCCCCTCCCCTGAGGAGGGAGCATCCTTGCCAGGAAACAAAGGAGGAAAATACAGCCAGAATTGATGGGACCTGATAAGCTAGGGTCAGATGGAAGGGGTGGATGATCACCCCATCAGTGGACTTGGAGAGGGAAATGGGAGGAGATGAGGAATGGAGGGTTGGATTGGGAGGGAATGAGGGACAGGGCTAGAGCTGAGATACAAAGTGAATTAACTGTAATAAATATATAATCTCTGGCCAGCAAATGAAAGATTGAGGGAAACAACCAATATAATAGCAACAAAATAGCAGAAATCAACAACATCTCATTGATAATGCTCAACATCAATGATTCACTAACTAAAAAAAAAACAGTCTCATGTGTTGGTATCCTAATATTGGATCAATGGAATCGAATAAAAGACCCTGAAATAAATCCACACACATATGGACAGCTGATTTTTGATAAACATGCCAAAATCATTCAAAGTAAAATGACAGCATCTTCAACAAATGGTGCTGGTCTAAATAGATGTCTACATGTATGAAACAAGACAGTGAACGTGTTAGAAGAAAAAGTGGGGAAGAGCCTTGAATTCATTGGCACAGAAGACAACTTCCTGAACTGAACACCAACAGCACAGGCTCTAAGACCAAAAATCAATAAATGGAACCTCATGAAACTGACACCCTTCTGTGAAGCAATGTACACTGCAGTCAGAACAAAACAACTGCCTACAGATTGGGAAAAGATTTTCACCAACCCTCTATCTGACAGAGGACTCATATCCAGTATATATAAAGATTTCACGATGTTAAACAGCAATAAATCAAGTAATCCAATTTAAAAAATGGAGTACAGAGCTAAACAGAGGATTCTCAATAGAGGAATATCAAATGGCAGAGTAACACTTAAAGAAATGGTCATCATCCTTAGTCATAAGGGAAATGCAAATCAAATCAAACTTAAGATTTCACCTTAAACCCATCAGAATGGCTAAGATGAAAAATGAAATGAGGACACATGCTGGAGAGTTTGTGGGGTATGGGAATCCCTCCTGCACTGCTGGTGGGAATGTAAACATGTAGAACCAGTATGTAAATCAATCTGGCAGTTCTTCAGACAACTAGGAACAGCACTGCCTCAAGATCCAGCTGTACCACTCCTAGGCATATATACCAAAGAGGCTCAAATACACAATAAGGACATTAGCTCAACCATACTTGTAGCAGTTTTATTTGTAATAGCGAGAAGCTGGAAACAGCCCAGATGACCCTCAGTGGAGGAATGGATACAGATATTGTGGTACATCTACCCAATGGAAAATTCCTAAGCAATAGGTTGTGGAGATAGGGAACCCTCCTCCACTGCTAGACAACTTGTACAACCACTCTGGAAATCAATCTCGAACTTTCTCAGACAACTAGGAATAGCGTTTCCTCAAGATCCATCCATACCACTCCTAGGTATATATCCAAAAGAGGCTCAAGTACACAATAAGGACATTTGCTCAACCATGTTAGTAGCAGCTTTATTTGTAATAGCCAGCAGCTGGAAACAGCCAAGATACCCTCAACTGAAGAATGGATGCACAAATTGTGGTACATCTACACAATGGAATATTACTCCGCAATAAAAAACAAGGAAATCATCGAATTTGGAGGTAAAGGGTGGGATCTAGAAAGGATTATCCTGAGTGAGCTGTCCCAGAAGCAGAAAGATTCACATGGTATATACTCACTCATAAGAACGTATAATATAGGATAAACCTACTAAAATCTGTATACCTAAAGAAACTAAACAAGACGGAGGACCCTGACTAAAATGCTCAGTCCCTATTCCTGAAAGGCAAAGAGGATGGACATCAGAAGAAGAACAAAACAGGAATCAAGTTAGGTTCCTGCCACAGGGGGCCTCTAAAGGTTCTGTCCTGCAAACTATCAAACCAGATGATGAGACTTATGGCCAACTATAGGCCAGAGTGCACAAATCTTATGAAAGAAGAGGGAAATAGTAAGATATGGAGAGGACCCTAACTCAACCAGTAGAGCCACAGCACCAAAATATCTGAGCACAGTGGTCTTTCCTGAAACTGATACTCCAACCAAGGACCATGCATGGAGATAACCTAAGACCACTGCACATGCGTAGCCCATCGCAGTTCAGTATCCAAGTGGGTTCCCTAGGAATAGGAACAAAGACCGTCTCAGATATGAACTGATTGTCCTGCTCTTTAATTGCATTTCCTAGTGGGGAGCAGCATTATCATGCCACAGAAGAAGACAATGCAGCCACTCCTGATAAGACCTAAATAACTAGGATCAAAAGGAAGGAAAATAAGATCTACCCTATCCGTGGACCAGGGGAGGGGCATTTGTGCAGAGGGGGGAGGAAGGGAGTGAATGGGACTGGAGGAGGAAGGGAACTACAGGGGGGATACAAAGTGAATAAAGTGTAATTAATAAAGAATAAAAAAAAAGCAGGATCCATCATTCTGTGATATCTAAGAACAAGATCCCAAAGTAAATGATAAACATTACCTCGGAATAAAAGAAAGAAAAAGTGTATTCAGAGCAAATGGAGACAAAAACGAAGCAGGTGTAATAGTTTTAATATCTGACAAAATAAAAAAAAAAGACTAAAACTAATCAGAAGAAACTGAGGACACTACATAGTCATCAAAGTGGAAAAAATCTGCCAAGAAAATATTGCTGTTTATGCAATCATATACCAAGCACAAAGGTACCTGACTTCATAAAAGAAATATTATTACAGATTAAAAAAAGTATATTGACTCCACACAGTGGTACTGGGAGGCTTCAATATCTCACTCTCAGTAATTGACAGGTCTTCCAGACAAAAAATTAAACCAGGAAATGCTGTAGCTAAAAGACTTCACATGCACATCAGCTTAGCAGAATTTTAGAGAAGATTTCACTCAACACAGAATATACTTTCTTTTCAATAGCTCATAGAATTTATTACAAAATTGACCAAAGTCTTGAAAATAAAGCAAGTCTCAAAAGTAAGAAGAAAATTTAAATCACATGACCACCTATACTCTATACCCTACATGACCACCACAGATTAAAAGCTCCATAAAAACAAGAACTGAACAATAAAGAGTTTAAAAACACGTTAAAATTGAGCAACTCACTACTGAAGAAAAATTGATACAAGATAGAAATTAAGAAGGAAATTAAAAACTAAAACCTTTTTTTTTTTAAATTGAATTCAAATGAAATTACTATTTACCCAAATAGATAAGACACAGGAAGTCTGTTTTAGAGTCAAAATGCATAGAACCAACTATTTACATATAAAAACTGGAAAGATCTCATATTAACAACTTAATGGCATACCTTAATACAATACAATGAAAAGGAAAAACAGATTCCCAAAGGAGTAGGAAGCAAGAAATAATCAAACTCACAGATGACTTCAATAAAACAGAAACAAACAAAACAATGCAAAGAAAAAATGAAAGGAAGAGTTGGTTCTAGAGATAAGTTGGAGACACTCTTGTCTGAAGATTTAGATTTGGATTTCTTCATGATTTTTCCCGGAAGATTTCCGGAACTTGGACGAGACCTGTCTCATCGAACCAGCTGTTGATTGGACACTGAGAATGTGGTCTTGGATCCTTTGGTTGTTGATGATCTTCTTTGAAATCGATAATGAGACTGAGCCAGGGAATGTGAGTGGCCTGGAGAAGATCTGGTATGATCTATGGATTGATTCTGGTGGGGGGACAAGAATGTTTGTGTCACCTTGAAAATGGAATTTATGATTGTCTTCATCATAATGTTTTTGGCCTCCCTTGCTACAGTCAGGTTGAGCATATTGTGGATCAATTTTGTAAACTACCTGTAACTTTAGTTTATGTCCATCTAGTAAAATCCCATGTAGGACATCCATGGCATCCTTGGCATCACATTTGTTGTGGAAATAGATTAAGGAAAGCCATATGGACCTTTAGTCAATGGATTTGGGGGATGTTTGCATCAGTATCAGGCCAATCATGCTCAAAGATATGCTTCCAGGTGAAGCATGAAGTGTGGTTTGCCAGATTTTCAACCTTGAGGGACATCATTCTCTCCACAAAGGGAAAAGGACGACTGTTACTCAAGGTCTTTCATATCTTAGTTCAGAATACTCTGAAATGAGCAGATATAAGGCTCCATGAGAGATGAAAAATCGGCAACCGTTTTCTTCAATTCGTTTGACTACAATTCATTTCAGTTGCATTCACACAGATATTCTAGAATGTTTCACAACAGCCTTGCCCATCCATAGTGCTAAAACCATTTAAGTAACAGACCAATATGAATATGAACCAGTTATAAACCAGTGACATAATCAAAACAAAATTCATTTCACTTTTCTAGTAGAAATCCAGATGTGCTATACCAATAAATGTTTAGAAATGTTTATTTGTAATATAACCTTTAATTTTCATTGGTCTTAATCATAAAATAGCATTAAAATGATACTAAATTTTCATTCCCTTCATTTAGAAATCTATATAGCAACAATATGTAGAAGGGGACAATGAATTAGAAAAATAATTTTCAAGAGGAGAACTTTGATTATTTTGGTCAAACACTATTCTTTTACTAATATTACGATAAAAATATTCAGGACTTTGATCCACTTGGACTTGAGTTTTGTGCAGGGTGATAAATATTGATGTATTTGCATTTTTCCATAGGTAGAAATGCAGAAAGACCTGCACCATTTGTTGAAGATGCTGTCTTTTATACATTGTATGGTTTTGGCTTCTTTGTCAAAAAATAAAAATCCTTACGTGTGTGGGTTTATTTCTTGGTCTTCTACTCAATTTCATTGATCCACCATCATGTTTCTATGCAAGTACCATGCCGTTTTTATAATTATTTCTCTGTAGACCAGTTTTAGATCAGGGATGGAGATATCTCCCAACGATCTCTTGCTGAACATGATTGTCTTAGCAATTCAGAGTTTCTTTGTTTTCCATATTAAACTGAGACTTGTTCTTTCAAGGTCTGTAAACAATTGTGTTGGTGTTTTTCATTTTATCAGTTACAATTTATTCACCTTGTATTCCCTCTGTAGCTCTCTCCCTTTTCCCCTCCCAATCCCAGTCTCCTTCCCCCATCTCCACCCATATCCCAACAAGCCCACCAATAGGGGAGGTCCTCCTGTCCTTTCTTCTGATCCTAGTCTATCAGGTCCTATCAGGAGTGGCTGCTTTGTCTTGCACTGTGGCCTGACAGTGCTGCCATATCCTCAGGGAGAAGTGATCAAAGAGCAGGCCTATCAGTTACAGTCTTTGTCCCCATTACTATAGAACCAAGTTGGATATTGAACTGCCATGGGCTACATCTGTTCAGGGTTCTAGGTAATCTCCATAAATGGTCCTTGGTTGGAGTATCAGTCACAGAAAAGACCCCTGTGCCCAGAATTTTTGCTTCTGTTGCTCTCCTTGTGAAGCTCCTTTCCCCTCCGGGTCTTACTATCTTCCCCTTCTTTCATAAAATTCCCTGCACTATGCCCAATGTTTGGCTCTAAGTCTCAGCATCTGCTCTGATACCCTGCACTTTGGAGCCTTTCTGAGGCCCTCTGTGGGAGGTTATTGTTCTGTTCCCTGTTTTTTCCCTCTTCTGATGTTCATCCTCTTTGTCTTTCTGAATGTGGATTGAGCAATTTAGCCAGAGTATTTTTCTTGATCACTTTCTTTAGGTATACAGATTTTAGTATGTTTCTCTTACATTTTAAGTCTAATACCACTTATGAGTGAGTGTATACCCTCTGTTTCTTCCTGCTACTAGGAGACCTCCCTCAGAATGATGTTTCCCAGTTCCCACCGTTTACCTGCAAATTTCATGGCTCCCTTGTTTTTTATTGCGGAGTAATATTCCTTTGTGTAGATATACCACAATTTCTGTATCCATTTCTCCACTGAGGGGCATCTGGGTTGTTTCCAGGTTCTGGCTATTACAAATAAACCTGCTACAAACATGGTGGGGCAAATGTCCTTTTTGTATACTTGAGCATCTTCTGGATATATCCTTAGTAGTGGCATAGCTGTACTTGAGGAAAATCTATTCGTAATTGTCTTAGAACATGCCAGATTAATTTCCAAAGTGGTTGTAAAATTTACATTCCTACTAGAGGAGTAGGGTTCTCCTTACTCCACATCCTTTCCAGCATGTGTTGTGACTTGAGTTTTGATCTCAGCCATTCTGATTAGTGTTAGGTGAAATCTCAGGATAGATTTAATTTGCATTTCCCTGATGACCAAGGAAGTGATGGGAACTGCATTGAATCTGTAGATTGCTCTTGGCAGGATGGCCATTTTCACTATGTTAATCCTACTGATCCATGAGCATAGGAGATCTTTCCATCTTCTGACATCTTCTTCAGTTTCTTTCTTAAGAAACTTGAAATTTTTTTTCAAACCAGTCTTTCCCATGCTTAATTAGGGTCACACAAGCTATTTCATGTTATTACTGGCTATTTTAAAGGGTGTTTCCTCCCTTAATTTCTATTTCAGCACTATTGAATATCTTATGCTGGAGGGCTACTGATTTTTTTGAGTTAATTTTGTATACAGCCAGATTGCTGAAATTGTTATCAGCTGAAGGTGTTCTCTAGTTGAATATTTGCTGTCACTCATGTATACTATCATATCCTCTATAAATAGCAATAATTTGACTTCTTCTTTTCTGAATTGTATCTTATTGATCTCCTTTAGTTGTCTTATTGCTCTAGCTTTGACTTCAAGTACTATGTTGTAGAGATATGGAAGGAGTGGGCAGCCTTGCCTTGTCCCTGTGTTCAGTAGGATTGATTTAAGTTCCTCTCCATTTTGTTTGATGTCTACTATAAGTTTACTGTATATTGTCTTTAATATGTTTAGGTATGTGCCTGGAATCCCTGATTTCTCGAAGACTTTAAACATGAGTGGTTGTTTTTTTTTTCAAATGATTTTTTTTTTTTGCATCTAAGGAAAAAAAATACTAAAATCTGTACACCTAAAGAAGCTAAGCAAGGAGGAGGACCGTTGGAAAGATGACTAATTCTCATGCAGAAAGTCAAAGGGGATGGACATAGGAAGAGGGAGAAAATAGGCACCAGGACAAGAGCCTACCAGAGAGGCCCGTTGAAAGATTTTTATATAGCATGGTATTGAAGGAGATGCTGCTACTCATGGTCCAACTCAGGCAGAGTGTAGGGAATCTTTTGAAAGAAGGGGGAGATAGGAAGACCTAGAGAGTACAAGGGTTTCACAAGGAGAACAAGAGATAACAAAATTCTGGCCAGATATGTCTTTTTTGAGACTGATACGCCAACCAAGGGCCATGCGTGGAGATACCCTAGAACACTTAGAACCTGTGCACAGCTATAGCCCATGGAAACTCAGTATCCAGGTGGGTGTCCTAGTAATAAGAACAGGGACTGTCTCTAACATGAACTCAGAGGTTGGCTCTTTGGTCACCTTTCTCTGAAGGGGGATCAACCTTACCAGGCCACAGAGAAAAACAATGCTGCCACTCCTGATGAGACCTGGTAGGGTAGGTTTAAATGGAAGGGGAAGAGGACCTCCCCTATCAGAAGACTTGGGAAGCTTCCTGGAAGAATAAAAGGAAGGGAGGGGGCTACAACAGGGATTAAAATTGAATAAACTAATTTATAAATATATATAAATTTTTAAATAGTAAAAAATAAAAAGATAAATATTATTTTGTTCTTTGTTTTTATTGAATTATATACATTGATATTGAATATCATATATTTCATATATAAATATATATTTTGATGTATGTAACACTGGATGTCATGAAACTCACCTTGTAAAGCAGGATAACCTTGAACTTCCAAGGACCTACCTGCCTCTTCCTTCCAAGTGTTGACAATAACAATCTCTAAGATCTTTAATATTTAAGAACCTTAATATCAACACTCCGGCCTGAGCTGCAAAATATTTTTTTACAGTGATAAGAGTGGAAGCATATCCTCACACATGTTAGCCAAGTGCTCTACCACTATCCTACACATTTTAAATAAATATACTTAAATAAATGCAAGATAAATATTCAGGCAAGCAGAACCTGCTAAAAAATAGATTCCCTGAATTTGTAGCTTTCCATCTTCTTGGATTCAACAATTTCTTAAATTTATTTTCATGATCCTATGTCAGCTAAACCAAATCAATTAGTTACTTCTCTCAGTTAAGCACCAGTATTTCTTTATAATGAGTATGATGATTATGCTGTTTTAAGTTTACATAATAACAAACTTGCAAATAATGCTGTTCTTATCTAGTTCGAGTTCAAAAGTGACTTAACAAGGATAGCAAGAAGTGGAACTTCTACCTTGTTTGTTTTTCTTTGCCTCCAAAGTTCTTGTAGAGAAGTAAATATTCACAAAAATTAAAGATTATTGAAAGAAATAAGTAAAAGACTCTGAGAAGGCAGATGGTTCATGTTTACCATAATATAGCCAATTTAGTTCTTTCAATAAAAGATTTTGTCATGAAAAATGATTATTTAGTGCATTACTGTGAAACTACTTATTCCAATTACATCTCTTGTATAAGTTCTTAGTTTGTTAGATAATATATTTTTTATTTTCTTATATTTTTAAAATTTTTTTATTAATTACACTTTATTCATTTTGTATCCCCCCATAAGCCCCTGCCTCCTCCCCTCCGGATCCCACCCTCCCTCCCCTTTCTGCATGCATGCCACTCACCAAGTCCACTGTTAAGGGAGGTTCTCCTCTCCTTTCTGATCTTAGTCTATCAGTTCTCATCAAAAGTGGCTGCATTGTCCTCTACTGTGGCCTGGTAAGGCTGCTGCCCCCTCAGGGGGAGGTGATCAAAGAGCAGGCCAATCAGATTATGTCAGAGGCAGTCCCTCTTCCCATTACTATGAAACCCACTTGGACACTGAACTGCTATGGGCTACATCTGTTCAGGGGTTCTAGGTTATCTCCATGAATAGTCCTTGGTTGGAGTATGAGTCTCTGGGAAGTTCCCTGTGTTCAATTTTTAAAAAATGTACTCATCATTGAACTGGAAGTCTTCCTTTTGAATATGGCAAAAAAAAAAAAAACCCATAATTCAAGCATGCTGAATATATCAACAATTGATGGGGAAAGGGGTTTGGCAAGAAGAGAGAGAATAAAAACGAGAATTTCTGAGCTATAAATAAAAAAAAAATGTTAACTCAGCAGTGAAATGCAATAATTCCATTTAGTTAGTCAGGCAGACAAAAAATGTCCCAAATGTCTGAATAGGCAAGATTTAGTATTTGGTCTTTGTAAAGAAAAGAGATGATAGGGATAAAAGAAAATGTTTTATAAAAGCAGACAGGCTTAGCAGTGAGTATGTAGGTAACTGCCTCACACAAGTTGGTTTGGGCCTATACATATATCTAGTTAAGTAAAGAAGTTATTTTTTTTTCATGCCTTAAAGTTGCATTTCTATTTATTTGTGCATCAGGGTAAGATTATGTACACCACAAATGTGGAGATACTCAATGATGCTAATGGGTATATGTCTCCCTGTAATTGTTATTACAGACAGCAGTAAGCTGACAATGTGTGAATCTGGGAACTGCAAACAAGTCCTCTATTCAACACTAAGTGCAATTAATGACTGAGCTTTCTGTCCAGCCTCATTTCTACCAGTGACTTAACATGTCTTCAAGAGTATGTTTTTTTAAATAAATAGATTATTATTATTATTATTATTATTATTATTATTATTATTATTATTAT
>NW_026589851.1:60037-72135 GCF_907164565.1 Psammomys obesus | reverse complement strand
TTATTATTATTATTATTATTATTATTATTATTATTATTATTATTATTTAATACAATTTATTCAATCTGTATGCCAGCTGTGGTCCATTCCTTCATATCTTCCCAATAGCACCTTCCCTTCCTCTTCTCCTTTTATGCCCTTCTTCTAATCCACTGATAGGGGAGCTTCTCCTCCCCTTCCATCTGACCTTATCCTATCAGGTCTCTTCAGGGCTGGTGCATTGTCTCACTCTGTGGCCTGGCAAGGCTGCATCACGCAGGGGGAGGTGATCAAAGAATATGTCACTGAGTTCATGCCAGAGAAGGAGCTATGGGCTGCCTTCCTGAAATATCTTTCTTCATCCTCAAACAGAAATATACATACATACATATATATATATATATATATATATGTATGTTATGTATATATATATATATACATATATATGTGTATATATATATATACATATATATGTATGTATATTGAGGCCCTTGAACATACTAGGAAATAATTTTATCATGCAGTTCTAATATTTACTTGGTATTTTTTTTTCTTTTATTTTTCTCTCATTTTTGATTCAATGCTTTCAGGTTACAGAAATTACTATCAGGTATTTTTTTTTTAACTCATATTGAAGGTAATAACAGAATATATGGTCTATATCCTTAAAATTAATTTGCCATTAATTTATCAAGTGGTTATTTGTTACATAAAATATCACATTACATTTAATCCTCTACTTCCTCTTTCTTTCAGAATTTACGTTCCAATTTTATATATCAAAAAGTCTGTTATGTTACCCTTGGTAATGACATGATGTTTTGGAATTAAAATAAGCATCCATGCTGGAGATTTTCTCTCAGTAGAGAAGTTAGTTATTCATTTATAGAAGCAAATATCTAAATTTGTTCAATATGGAGTATTCTGTGATTTTATTAATGAGATATATGACACCATTAAAGTGATATGAATAGACTCTTTGAAGTTATGAGAAATAGAATAATGTGGAAATATTCCACTTTAAAACAGAGACATGATGTTAGTATATATCAGAAAATGAATACAGCATGTAGGGATACATATAGTGATTAAAACATGGTATAATAAAGGTGAATTCAATTTAAGTTAATGATATATTCTTATTTCTCAGGAGCATATGTGTTACCTAATATTATGTAAGGCTGATAACATACATTAATTCATATTTTGAAACTTGAATTGTAACTCCAAATTTTGTATGCAGTGTGGATATGATAACAAACCACTGAACGGATTGTTTTTCAACTTTTTAAGATAAAACTTTTTTTTTGAGAAGGAACATATTTGCACTATAAGAAATAAATAGGGTCTCGGAAGATGGTAGTTCCAGGACAACACTCCTTCTCACCAGCAGCACAGCAGGATCGGCATAGTGACCAGCAATCAGAACTCCAGGACCTAAAACAAAAGTGATTGTGTTTCCCAGGTGAGAGGATACTCCTCAGTGGGGGATTCAATCAACTTCAACTCACCCAGCTAAACCTGGGCAGAGATCCCAGTTGTACCAAGCACTTGGTCTCCAGCCTAGAGCCACAGGTCAGCATGCTCTGATCATTGTCCCAGAATGAAATGTGGGCACCAGAACATCAGAGACTGCTATTTCCAGTCAAGAGAAATCCCCATAATACAGGAAACGATTGGGACCAACCTTAGGTCACCCAGACATTCCCTGGAAAATTCCCGGAATTCTGTGGGCAAACAGAAGCCAGCCCAGAGCCAGAGCAGGAGACCCAGGCCCCTGCACATAGCCCTGCCTGTATGCCTGACTTGCTGCCCCAGATAGGACTGTGGGCCCAGGGCAATGAGACTGAGTTTCCCTGTCGCCTGCAAATCCACAGGGAGGGGAACAGCAGGTCTCATCACAGAGCACTCAGCATATAGTACCACCCCGAAAACGTCTCTGGGGAAAAATTGCCAAGTTTGGGCAAACGCCCAAGCACTCAATCACCAGAAAGGTGAATCCAGGCATATCTGTGCCTGAGGGTTCTACTTGTCATCCAAGGCAGAAAGGCTGTCCCCACAGCAAAATCTGGCTGTCCCTGTCACAAGAAACCCCACAGCATGGAGGATCATCAGGTCCAACGATCAGGACACCCAGCTCCAGAAGACTTTCTGGATTCACGCAGACTCTAGTAGGCTCTAGCCTTCTACTGAAAGCATGAGCATCTTGCTCACCTGCCATTGTTGAGTACCATTAGGGCACTGGGGCACACAGTTGCAGCCTCAAACCTACAAAAGCCAGAGCACCATTACAGCAGCACTCAGATAGTGCTCCATGGCTCAACCAGTTATTATCAGCTAAACTGACAAAACTGGCAATCCCTGGTTCTTCAAGAAGGCTGCACCAAAAAAATTACACTTTAAGACCAACAACTGCTGCTCACTAATTTCAGAGCAAGAAACCTAGCAGCAGCAGGACAGGCATCACCATGACCTCTCCTGATAAGAGGAGAGCATTCCTGAACACGACTGTAACCACACAGATCCACACGACTGAAGTGAACTGTAACAATTCCTGAGAAGCACCACCATTCAGTTGTCCACACCCAAAAAGCTGAGGAGAACACATTCAGAACCCCACCAAGTGGATTCTACACACTCCAGGATCCAGCAAGCACCAGATTTAACAGACAACACCTGAGACAGAGAGATGGGTATAAGCCAGCGAAAAAGCACAACCAACAAAAGGCAAAGAGATATGACATCCCCAGAACCCAGTTATCCAAGGGCAAGTAGCCTAGGCAAGCTAACATAAATGAAATTCATGAAGATGACCCTACATCTATGCTTATGAAGAAGTAAATAGAGGAAGCAAGTAAAATACATAAAGAATTAAGGGAAAATATAATAAAACAGACTATGGCTATCTGTAAAGAAATACAGGAAGATGCAGCCAAACAGATTGTGGCTTTCAGAGACGAAATGATTAAATCACTGAAAGAAAAAAAAAAAAAAGAAAACAAGGAATTTTCAAAGACACATGCAAAGGAATTGAAGGAAAAACAGGAAAATATAGTCAGACAGGTGAAGGATATCAACAAAACGGTTCAAGATCTAAAGATAGAATTGAAAACTTAAAGAAAGCACAAATGGAGGAAATCATGTTGATGGAGTACCTAGGAAAGAAAACAGGAACTACAGAGTTAAGCATAACCAACAGACTACAAGAGATAGAAGGAAGAATCTCAGCTGTGGAAGATACAATGGAAGAAATCAATATATCAGTCAAAGAAAACGTTAAATCTAAAAAAAATCCTAACACAGACCGTCCAAGAAATTCAAGAAAACAAAACAAAATATCAATAACAAAAAACTAAGAATAATAGGAATAGAGGAAAAAGCAGATTCCCTGCTCCAAGACTCAGAAAATATTTTCAACAAAATCACTGAAGAAAATTTACCCTCCTCAAAGGAGAGGCCTATAAGAATACATGAGGCCTACAGAACACCTAATAGATTAGATCAGAAAAGAAAATCTTCCCATCACATAATAATCAAAACAGCAAGTATACAGGACAAAGAAAATATACTAAAATCTGCAATGGAAAAAGGCCAAGTAACATATAATAGCAAACCCATCAAAATGACACCAGACTTCTCAACAGAGACTATGAAAGCCAAGAGGGCCTGGACAGATACCTGGCAGACCCTGAAAGAACACAGAAGTCAGTGTAGGCTACTGTACTCAGCAAAACTCAGTCCTCACAGACAGAGAAAACAAGATTTGAATGATAAAAACAAATTTCAACAATACCAACACACAAATCCAGCATCATAGAAGATACTGGAAGGAAAAATGCAATCCACGAAAACTAACTACTTTCAAGAAAACACAGGAAATAAATAACCTCACTAGAGCCAAACAAAAAGCAGCCAAACACACAAACACAAAACCATAGCCAACATCAATACCAAAGGATCTAACAGCCACTGGTCATGAATCTACCTCAACATCAGTGGACTCAATTCTCCAATAAAACGACACAGACTAACAGAATGGATGCATAAACAAGACCCAACAATCTGTTGCATCTAGAAACACACCTATGTCACAAAGATAGGCATTACGTGAGAGTAAAGGGCTAGAGACAGTTTTCCAAGAAATGGACCCAAGAAGCAAGCAGAAGTAGCCATTCTAATGTCTAATAAAATATATTTTCAATCAAAATTAATCAAAAGAGATGGGGAAGGACACTTCATACTCATCAAGAGAAAAATCCACTAGTAAGACATCACAATCCTGAAAATCTATGCCCCAAATACAAGAGAACCCACATTTGGTAAAGAAACATTGATAAAATTTAAACCACATATAGATACCCACACATTAATAGTGGGAGACTTCAACACCCCACTCTCAACAAAGGACAGGTCAAATAAACAGAAATTAAACAAAGAAACAATATCTCTAACAGAGGTCATGAATCAAATGGACCTCACAGACATCTACAGAACCTTTCACCCAAACACAAAAGAATTTACCTTCTTCTCAGCACCTCATGGAACCTTCTCCAAAATAGGGTATATAGATGGTCACAAAGCAAGACTCAACAGATACAAGAAGATTGAAATAATCCCTTCTATCCTATCTGATCACCATGGACTAAAGCTGGACCTCAATGACAAAAGTAGCAAAAGGACCACAACATGGAAACTGAACGACTGGCTACTAAATGACAGCTGGGTCAGAGAAGAAATAAGGAAAGAAATTAAAGACATCCTAGAATTCAATAAAAATGAAGGTACAATATACCAAAACTTATGGGACACAATGAAAGCAGTGTTAAGAGGAAAGTTCATAGTACTAAGTGCCTTCAAGAAGAAATTCAAGGATTGTGAGGTGGGGCAAGATGGCAGCGCCTAGAGGACTCTCATTCTGAGCAGCAGCAGCAGGATCAGCACAGTGACCAGCAATCAGAAGTCACGGCCATAAAACAAAGTCATTGTGTTTCCCAGGTGAGAGGATACCCCAAGGTGGGGGATTCAACCAGCTTTTAACTCACCCAGCTAAACCACGGAAGAGATCACAGTTCTGCCAGATGCTTGGCTGCCGACTGCCAACCCCAGCCCCAGCGCAGAGCCACAAGCCAGTGTCGCTGATCACGGTCCCATACTGAACGGTGTACACCACACTATCATAGACTGGAATTTTCAGTCGAGAGATAACCCCACGGTACAGGAAAAGGTTGGAACCACCCTTAGGTCACCCAGACATCCCCTGAAAAAGACTCAGGTTCCACAGGTACCCCAGGAGCCAGCCCGGAGCCACAGCCAGGGACCCAGGCTCCTGCACAGAGCCCTGCCTGCCTGTGCGCCTGATTCGCCACCTAAGATAGAACTATGGGCACCAAGGCACGAGCAAATGAGTTACACTGTACAGTACAAACACACAGGGAGGGAAAAGGCTGGTCTGATCTCAGAGTACTCAGCTGACATCCCCACTCCGAAAAGGTCTCGGGAAAATTACCCAGTTTAGGCAGACACCCAGGCTCCCAAAGGCCGGAAAGGCAGACACAGGCAGTTTCTGCTCACCAGACAGCTGTTGGAGACTGAGCCACCATCACTCAGCTGTGCTCCAGATACAGGCAGTTTCTGTGGCCAGCCAAGCTGGCAGAGACTGAGCAGTGCGCACCAGGGCAAAAAAAAAAAAAAAAAAAAAAAAAAAAAAGAGACTGAGAGTCCCTGTCTCCAGAGAATCCACAGGGAAGGAAGGAAACTGTACTGACTTAAATCACCCAATCCTTACCTGGAAAAAGTCTAGCAAAGACCAGTGGGGCTGAGCCGCCATCACTCAGCTGTGCTCCAGACAGAGGCACAAACAGTTGCTGCACGCCAGATGTCCAACTGGGTCACAGCAGCTGATCATTAAATTTACAGCAAGAAACCCAGAAACAGGGCAGCTGTCCTCAGGACATCCCTGGGTGAGAGGAGAACCCTCTCGACTAACAAAGACCACAGTTACCACTCAGTTCTCTATCCTTGAGGTGAGCAGCAGCAACTCTGAAAAAACGCCAGCCATCCAGGGACCATACACAAAAAGCTAAGAAGACATCCTTCAGGAAAAACCACCTTTCTGCAAAGGGAATTCTTTCCACCACAGGATCCCCAGGAACCACCAGAAAATAACCCCAAACACCTAAGATAGAACAATGGGTAGAGGCCAGTGTAAAGCTCAAGCAACAAAAGACAGAGCAATATGGCATCTCCAGAACCCAGTTACCCAGGGGCAAGTAACCCTGGACACCCCAGCATAACTGAAATCCAAGAAGATGACCTAACAACTATGCTCATGAAGATGATAACAGAGGAAACAAATAAGATACGTAAAGACATAGAGGAAGATAAACTCAAACAGAATATTGCCATCCGTAAAGAAATAGAGGAAGCTGCAGCCAAACAGTTTATGGCCTTTAGAAAGGAAATGCTTAAAGCATTGAACGAAATAAAAGAAACAGAGTTGAAGGAACTAAAAGAAAAACAGGAAAGTACAATCAGACAGGTGAAGGAAGTAAACAAAACAACTCAAGACCTGAAGATAGAATTGGAAAAATTAAAGAAAACACAAATGGAGGAAATAATGGAGAGGAAGAATTTAGGGAAGAAAACAGAAAATACATTAGTAAGCATAACCAACAGACTACAAGAGATGGAAGAAAGAATCTCAGGTGTAGAAGATACAATGGAAGACATCGATGTATCTGTCAAAGAAAATGTTAAATCCAAAAAATTTCTGACACAGACCGTCCAAGAAATCCAAGACAATATGAAAAGACAAAATCTAAGAATAATAGGTATAGAGGAAAAAGAAGACTCCCTTCTCCAAGGCCAAGAAAATACCTTCAACAAAATCATTGAAGAAATTTTCCCCAAGTTAAAGGAGAGGCCAATAAGAATACATGAGGCCTACAGAACAACCAACGAATTTGAACAGAAAAGAAAATCCTCCCACCACATAATAATCGAAACAGTAAGTATACAGAAAAAAGAAAAAATACTAAAAGCTGCAAGGGAAAAAGGCCAAGTAACATATAATATCAAACCCATTAGAATCACACCTGACTTTTCAACAGAGACTATGAAAGCCAGAAGGGCCTGGACCCTAAGAGAACACAGATGTCAGCCCAGGCTACTATATCCCGCAAAACTCTCAGTCCTCATAGACAGAGAAAACAAGATATTCAATGACAAAAACAAATTTCAACAATACCTACAAACAAATCGAGCATTACGGAAGACATTGGAAGGGAAAATACAACCCCCAAATATTACCTTCTTTCAAGAAAACACAAGAAATAATTAACCTTACAACAGGAAAACAAAAAGCAACCAAGCACACAACCTGATGGCCACAGCCAACATCAAAATCAAGGGATCTAACAGCCACTGGTTATTAATCTCTCTCAACATCAATGGACTCAACTCTCCAGTAAAAATACACAGATTAACAGAATGGATACGTAAACAAGACCCAGCAATCTGTTGCATACAAGAAACACACCTAAGACACAAAGATAGACATTACCTGAGGGTAAAGGGTTGGAGAATGACTTTCAAAGCAAACGGACCAAAGAAGCAAGCATGAGTAGCCATTCTAATACCTGATAAAATAGACTTTCAACCAAATTTAATAAAAAGAGCTGGGGAAGGACACTTCATACTCATCAAAGGAAAATTCCACCAGGAAGACATCACAATCCTGAACATCTATGTCCCAAATACAAGAGCAGCCACATTTGTTAAAGAAACATTGATAAAATTTAAACCACATATAGATCCCCACGCATTAATAGTGGGGAGACTTCAACACCCCACTCTCAACAAAGGACAGGTCAACTAAACAGAAATTAAACAAAGAAACAATATCTCTAACGGAGGTCATGAATCAAATGGACCTAACAGATTTACAGAACTTTACACCCAAACACAAAAGAATTTACCTTCTTCTCAGCACCTCATGGAACCTTCTCCAAAATAGACCACATAGTTGGTCACAAAGCAAGCCTCAACAGATACAAGAAGACTGAAATAATCCCTTGTATCTTGTCTGATCACCATGGAATAAAGCTGGACCTCAATAATAACAGAACTAGCAAAAGGCCTACACACACATAGAAACTGAACAACTTGTTACTAAATGACAGCTGTGTCAGGGAAGAAATAAAGAAAGAAATTAAAATCTTCCTAGAACTCAATGAAAATGAAGACACAAACTTGTGGGACACAATGAAAGCAGTGCTAAGAGGAAAGTTCATAGCACTATGTGCTTTCAAGAAGAAATTCGAGACAGCTCATTCAAGCATCTTAATGGCCCACTTAAAAACCCTAGAAAAAGAAGAAGCAGACACAACAAAAAGGAGTAGATGGCTGGAAATAATCAAACACAGGGCTGAAATCAATCAATTAGAAACGAATAAAACAATTCAAAGAATCAATGAAACCAAGAGCTTGTTCTTTGAGAAAATCAACAAGATGGACAAACCCCTAGCCAAGCTAAGTAAAAGGCAGAAAGACACCACCCAAATCAACAAAATCAGAAATGAAAAGAGGGACATACCTACAGACATCGAGGAAATCCAACCAATCATTAGGACTTACTTCAAAAGTCTATATGCAACAAAATTTGAAAATCTAAATGTAATAGACAATATCTTGATCGATTTGACTTACCAAAGCTGAATCAGGACCAGGTAAATCAACTAAATAGTCTTATATCCCCCAAAGAAATAGAAGCAGTCATCAAAAGTCTCCCATCCAAAAAAAGCCCAGGACCAGATGGCTTCAGCGCAGAATTCTACCAGACCTTCAAAGAAGAGCTAACACCAATTCTTTTCAAAATATTCCACAAAATAGAAACAGAAGGAACATTACCAAACTCTTTCTATGAAGCCACAGTCACCTTGGTACATAAACCACACAAAGACTCAACAAAAAAAGAGAATTTCAGGCCAATCTCCCTTATGAACATTGATGCGAAAATACGTAACAAAATACTTGCAAACCGAATCCAAGAACACAACAAAGATATTATCCACTATGACCAAGTAGGCTTCATCCCAGGTATGCAGGGGTGGTTCAATATACCGAAATCCATCAATGTGATCCACCATATTAACAAACTGAAAGAAAAAAAAAAAACATGATAATCTCCCTAGATGCTGAAAAAACATTTGACAAAATCCAACATCCATTCATGTTTAAAATGTTGGAGAGATCAGGGATACAAGGCACATATCTAAACAAAGTAAAGGTGATATACAGCAAGCCTATAGCCAACATCAAAATAAGCGAAGAGAGACTTAAAGCAAGCCAACGAAAATCAGGGACAAGAAAAGGCTGCCCACTCTCTCCATATCTCTTCAACATAGTGCTGGAAGTCCTTGCTAGAGCAATAAGACAGTTGAAGGAGATCAAGAGGATACAGATTGGAAAAGAAGAATTCAAATTATCACTATTTGTAGATGATATGATGGTATACATGAGTGACCCCAAAAACTCTACCAGGGAACTCCTACAGCTGATAAACACCTTCAGTAAAGCGGCCGGAAACAAAATTAACTCAAAAAAATCAGTAGCACTACTGTATACAAAAGACAAAAGGGCTGAGAAAGAAATTAGAGAAACAACACCCTTCCCAGTAGCCTCAAATGACATAAAGTACCTTGGTGTAACCCTAACCAAGCAAGTCAAAGACTTGTATGAAAAAAAAATTAAAGTCTCTGAAGAAAGAATTAGAAGAAGATATGAGAAGATGGAAAGATCTTCCATGCTCATGGCTTGCCAGGATTAACATAATAAAAATGGCCATCTTACCAAAAGCAATCTACAGATTTAATGCAATTGCCATCAAATTGCCAACACAATTTTGTACAGACCTGGAAAGAAAATTCTCAACTTTGTATGTTATAACAAGAAAGCCAGAATTGCTAAAACAATCCTCTACAATAAAAGATCTTCTGGAGTTATCTCCATCCCTGATCTCAAGCTGTACTATAGAGCAACAGTATAAAAACTGCATGGTACTGGCATAGAAACAGAATGGTGGATCAATGGAACCAAAAAGAAGACCCAGAAATAAACCCACACACTTATGGACACTTGATTTTTGACAAAGGTGCCAAAACCATACAATGGAAAAAAGATAGCATCTTCAACTAATGGTGCTAGTCAAACTGGATGTCTACATATAGAAAAATGAAAATAGATCCATAGTTATCACCCTGCACAAAACTGAAGTCCAAGTGGATCAAAGACCTCAACATAGAACCAGACACATTAAATCGGCTAGAAAAAAAAGGGGGGGAATACCCTAGAACTCATTGGTACAGGAGAGAACTTCCTGAACAGAACACCAACAGCACAGGCTCTGAGAGCAACAATCAATAAATGGGACCTCCTGAAACTGAAAAGCTTCTGTAAAGCAAAGGATACTGTCATCAAAACAAAACAACTGCCTAAAGATTGGTAAAGAATCATCACCAACACTTTATCTGACAGAGGACTCATATCCATTATATATAAAGAACTAAAGAAGGTGAAAAGCAGCAAACCAAGTAATCCACTTAAAAAATGGGGAACAGAGCTAAACAGAGAACTCTCTGTAGAGGAATATAGAAGGGCAAAGAAGCATTTAAAGAAATGCTCAACCTCATGAGCCATTAGGGAAATGCAAATCAAAACAACCCTGAGATTTCACCTTACACCCATCAGAATGGCCAAGATGAAAAACTCAAGGGACAACACATGCTGGAGAGGTTATGGAGAAAGGGGGACCCTCCTCCACTGCTGGTGGGAATATAAACTTGTACAACCACTCTGCAAATCAAACTGGTACTTTCTCAGACAACTAGGAATAGTGCTTCCTCAAGATCCAGCCATACCACACCTAGGCATATATCCAAAAGAGGCTCAAGTACACAAAAAGTACATTTGCTCAACCATGTTTGTAGCTGCTTTATTTGTAATAGCCAGAAGCTGGAAACAGCCCAGATGCCCCTCAACTGAAGAATGGATGCAGAAATTGTGGCACATCTATACAATGGAGTATTACTCAGCAATGAAAAATAAGGAAATCATGAAATTTGGAGGTAAATGGTGGGACCAGGAAAGGATCATCCTGAGTGATTTGTCCCAGAAGCAAAAAGACACACACGGTGTATACACACTCATATAAACATACAACATATGATAAACCCACTGAAATCTGTACATCTAAACAAACTAAGCAAAAGAGAGGACCCTAACTAAAACACTCAATCCCCATCCTGAAAGGCAAAAAGGATGCACATCAGAAGAAGAAGAAAACAGGAAACAACCTAGGAACCTGCTACAGAGGGCCTCTGACAGCCAGAAGAAGAAAACAGGAAACAATGTAGGAACCTGCCACAGAGGGCATCTGAAAGCCTCTGCCCTGCAGATTATCAAAACAGATGGTCAACTGGCAGGCAGAGTAAATGAAATTTTATGTAAGAAGTGGGAAATAGCAAGAGCTGGACAGGAAAGGAACTCCACAAGAAGAGAGCAACAGAACAAGAAAATTTGAACACAGGGAACTTCCCAAAGACTTATACTCCAACCAAGGACTATTCATGGAGATAACCTAGAACCCCTGCACAGATGTAGCCCATGGCAGTTTATTGTCCAAGTGGCTTACATAGTGATGGAAAGAGGGACTGCCTCTGACATAAACTGATTGGCCTGCTCTTTCATTACCTCTCCCTGAGGGGGGAGCAGCCTTACCAGGCCACAGAAGAAGAAAATCCAGCCATTCCTGATGTGATCTGATAGACTAAGATCAGAAGGAAGGAGAGTAGGACCTCCCTTATCAGTGGATGAGGGTAGGAGCATACATGAAGAAAGGGGAGGTAGGTTGAGCTCTGGAGGGGAGGAGGGAGGGGCTTATGAGGGGATACAAAATGAATAAAATGTAATTAGTAATAATAATAATAATAATAATAATAATAATAATAATAAAAGAAAAAAATTAAAAACATCCCATGCAAGCAACTTGATGGTTCCCATAAAAGCCCTAGAAGAAAGAAGAAGAAGAAGAAGAAGAAGAAGAAGAAGAAGAAGAAGAAGAA
>NW_026589851.1:31791-60027 GCF_907164565.1 Psammomys obesus | reverse complement strand
AAGAAGAAGAAGAAGAAGAAGAAGAAGAAGAAGAAGAAGAAGAAGAAGAAGAAGAAGAAGAAGAAGAAGAGTAAAAGAATATGAAGCAGACACAACAAAAAGTGTAGACTGGAAATAATCAAACTCAAGGCTGAAATCCATCAATTGAAAACAAATAAAACAATTCAAAGAATCAATGAAACCAAGAGCTGGTTTTTTGAGAAAATCAACAAGATCGACAAACCCCTAGCCAAGCTAACTAAAAGGCAGAGAGACACTATCAAAATCAACATAATCAGAAATGAAAAGGGAGATATAACCACAGACATTGAGGAAATCCAAACAATCATTAGGACTTATTTCAAAAGTCTATATGCCACAAAATTTGAAAATCTAAATGAAATGGTCACTTTTATTGACTAATTCCACATGCCAAAGCTGAATCAAGACCAGGTAAATCAATTAAACAGTCCTATATCCCTAAGGAAATAGAAGATGTTATCGAAAGTCTAGAATGCAAAGAAAGCCCAGAGCCAGATGGTTTCAGGGCAGAATTCTATCAGACCATCAAAGAAGAGCTAACACCAATACTCTTCAAACTATTCCACAAAACTGAAAGAGAAGGAAAACTACCAAACTCATTCTATGAATCCACAGTCACCTTGGAACCTAAACCTCACAAAGACCCAACAAAGAAAGAGAATTTCAGGCCAATCTCCTTCATGAACATTGATGCAAAAGTACTCATCAAAATACTTGAAAACTGAATCCAAGAACACATCAAAGATATCATTCACTACAACCAAATAGGCTTCATCCCAGGTATGCAGGGGTGTTTCAATATACATAAATCCATCAAAGTGATCCACCACATGAACTGAAGGAGAAAAAACACATGACCATCTCCTTAAATGCTGAAAAGCCATTTGACAAAATCCAACATCCACTCATGTTTACAGTCTTGGAGAGATCAGGGATACAAGGCAAATACCTGAATATTGTAAAGGCAATTAGAATACAGCAAGTCTATATCCAATATCAAACTCAATGGAAAGAAACTGAAATCAATCCCACTGAAATCAGGAACAAGTCAAGGTTGCACACTCTCTCCATATCTCTTCAACTTTGATCTTGAAGTCATAGCTAGAGCAATAAGACAATTGAAGGAGATCAAAGGAATACAAATTGGAAAGGAAGAAGTCAAAGTATCATTATTTGCAGATGATATGGTAGAATATGTGAGTGACCCCAAAAATTCTACTAAGGATCTCCTATAGTTTACTAACACTTTCAGCAATGTGACAGGTAATAAAATTAATTAAAAAACAAACAAAAAAACAAAAAACAGTAGCTCACCTGTATACAAAAGACAAAAGGGCTGAGAAAGAAATTAGGGAAACAATACCCTTCACAATAGCCTCAAAGGACTTAAAATACCTTGGTGTGAACCTAACCAAGCAAGTCAATGACTTGTATGAAAAAAAAAAATTCAGTCTATGAAAAAAGAATTAGAAGATATCAGAAGATGGAAAGATCTCCCATGCTGATGGCTTCGTAGGATTAATACAGTAAAAATGGCCATCTTACCAAAAGCAATCTACAGATTCAATGCAATTCCCATAAAATTACCAACACAATTCTTTAAAGAAAAATTCTCACCTTCATATGGAAAAACAAGAAATCTAGAATTGCTAAAACAATTCTCTACAGTAAAATATCTTCAGGGGGTAACACTATATCTGATCTCAAGTTGTAATACAGAACAACAATACTTAAAACTGCATGATACGGGAATTGAAACAGACTGGTGGATCAATGGAATCTAATAGTAGACCCCGACAGAAATCCACACAGTAATGGACAACTGTTTTTTGACAAAGATGCCAAAAACATTCAATTGAAAAAAGACATCATCTTTAACAAATGGTGCTGCTCTAACTGTATGTTTACATGTACAAAAAGGAAAATAGATCTATAGTTATGACCCTGCACAAAACTAAAGTCCAAGTGGATCAAAGACCTCAATATAAAACCAGACACACTGAACTGCTTAAAAGAAAAATTGTGGAAGAGTTTTAAACTCATTGGCACAGGAGACAATTTCCTGAAATGAACACCAACAGCACAGGCTCTAAGAGCAACAATCAATAAAAGAGACCATATGAAAATGAAAAGTAAAGCAAAAGACAATGTCTTCAGAACAAAATGACTGTCTACAGATAGGGAAAGGATGTTCACCAACCCTATATCTGACAGAGGACTAATATCCAGTATATATAATGAACACAAGAAGTAAAACAGCAACAAATCAAGCATTACAATTAAAAAATGGAGTACAGAGCTAATTAGAGAATTCTCAATAGAGGAATATCAAATGTCAGAAACAGTTAAAAAATGTTCAACGTCCTTAGTCTTGAGGGAAATGCAAATCAAATCGAACCTAAGATTTCACCTTACACCCATCAGAATGGCTAAGATCAAATACTCGAGTGATAACAATATGCTGGAGGTTGTGGAGAAAGTGGAACACTTCTCCTCTTCTCGTGGGAATGCAAACTTGTACAACCACTCTGGAAAGCAATCTGGCGCTTTCTCAAACAATTAGGAATAAGGTTTCCTCAAAATTCAGCTACACAACTCCTAGGCATATACCCAAAGGCGGCTCAAGTACACAATAAGGACATTAACTCCACCATGTTTGTATCAGGTTTACTTGTAATAGCCAGAAGCTGGAAACAGCCCTGATACTCCTCAGTAGAGAAATGGATAGAGAAATTGTGGTACATCTACACAATGGAATATTACTTAGCAATAAAAACAATGAAATCATAAAATTTACAGGTAAACGGTGGGATCTGGAAAAGATCATTCTGAGTAAGTTATTCTCGAAACAAAAAGACACACAGGGTATTTACCCACTCATAAATGGATATTAGACATATGATATAGGATACACCTACTAAAATCTGTACACCTAAAGAAACTAATCAAGAAGGAGGTCTCGGGTAAGTGTGCAAACCCCATACAGAAAGGCAAAGAGGATGAACATCAGAAGGAGAAAACAGGGAACAGTACAGGAGCCTGCCACAGAGGACCTGTGATAGGCTCGATCCTGCAGGGTATCAAATCAGATGCTTAGACTTATGGCCAACCTTTGGGCAGAGTGAAGGGAATTTCATGAAAGAAGTAAGAAATAATAAGACCTGGAGGAGAAACGAGCTCCACAAAGAGAGCAACAGAACCAAAAAATCTGGGCATAGGGGTCTTTTCTGAGATGAAAAACCATTGATGGAAATAAACTAGAACCCCTGAACAGATGTTGCAAATGGCAGTTCAGTTTCCTTGTGGGTTTCATAGTAATGGGAACAGGGACTGTTTCTGACATGAACAGATTGGCCTGCTCATTGATCACCTCCCTCTGAGGGGGGAGGTACCTTACAGGCCGCAGAGGAAGACAGTGCAACTACTCCTGATGAGACCTGATAGACTAGTATCAGAAGGAAAGAGAGGAAGATTTCCCTTATTAGTGGATTGGGGAGGGACATGTGTGGAGAAGGGGAAGGGACGGTGGGATTCGAACTGAATGAGGGAGGGGGCCTAAGGTTGATACAAAATGAATAAAGTATAATTAATTAAAATTAAAATGGAAAAAAGCAGAGTCAGAACAGATAAAAATCCAATATATAAATGAAGCAGTTATCGTAGCAAAACAAATGTCAACCAGTAAGAAGATGTATAAAACATTTAAAATAAAATGATAATGAATACTTCAAAAACGCTGGTCTGTGTGTAAACATGCCTACGGGTGTTTTGTCAATTATTGGTTAATGGAAGAGGGCCAAGCTCATTGAGTGTTGCATAACAAAAATTGTTCAACCATGAATGGTGTGAACAATTGTGACTCCAGCACTTGAGATTTCAGAAACAGGCTGATCTCTGTGAATTTGAGGCCAGCCTCATCTACAAAGTAAGTTCAAGGCACTCAAGACTATTAAGCATAATCTTGTCTTAAACCCCAAAACCAAAAACACACAAATAAAAGTTACTGTCTAAAGAACAAGACATTCCTTAATGACACCTAAATGACTAGGACCAGAAGGAGGGAAAATAAGACCTCCCCTATCAGTGGATTTGGGGTGTGGCATGCATGCAGAGGGTGGAAGAAGAGGAGGATAAGGACAGGAAGAGGGAGGGAACCACAGGGAGGATCCAAAGTGAATAACGTGTAATTAATAAAGATTAAAAAAATAGGCCTTCGGAAAAAAAACAAATAAATAAAATGTGTTAAAAAATTTAATTAGAAAAGGACTAATATCCAGAATATGTAATAAAACCTATAGGATATCTTTAGTGCAAGCCATTCTGTATTATACCATGAGCATATTTCTTAATACATATTGATGGGGACTTAATGATTGACCATAACAGGGAAATGTGAGAAAAGATAGTTCACCATAGACTCTTCTCCATAGAAGAGTACAATCTTTGCCTGTGACTATATATCAAATTATGGGTTTCATCCAATGGTTTGTACATATAGAAAAGCAGCTGAAAAATGTATAACAGAAGGAAAACTTCTAAAAAGGCAATCTGGGTAAAGAGTGTCTGAATAAAAATATTGCAACTGGAAAAAAAAAGAACAAGCAATTAAGCATCATTCTTCCATCCTGTCTGCATCATCACCTGCTTCCAGGTTCCTGCCTTGGTTTCTTTCAGCTGATTGTTACCCAGTATATATCAATTCTTTAAGCCCAATGCTGCTTTTGGTCCTGACTCTTTCAAAGAAATGGAAGCCCAAATGAAGACAGCAAATGACTATTGTTCATTCAATATTAAAAGAATTTATTATTCTGAGGTCCAGAACTCAAATTAAAATTTCTGTGTCATCAGGATTTATTATATGTAGGCGACAAATAGGACAAGTTGAGTTGTCAGATAGCCAACGATCAATGCATTTATGATGATATTCATGAAAGCAAGGTAGTATGCAAATCTTGCTGCCTTGTTTATACCATGTAATACAAACACTGCACTGGTTTAATTTATCAAGTTTACAAAAATCTCTTACTGGTAAAGTGTTAATTTGTTGTTTGGTAAATCCTTTAGGGTGGTTATTATGAACATCATTGAAGATGGTAAAATGAGGCATTGATGGCCAAGAATCACTATCAGCAGAAAATTCTGGAGTGGTAACACGCCTTCTCTGCCTGGCCTCATAGGGTGGGTGAGGTAGTATATTTAAATTGTTAGTGTCTTCACTTTGTGAGCTAGCTGATGAATTTATATTATTGACTATAGTATTGTCACTAGCCACAGGAGTAGGTAAAATATGTTGATTGAATCTTAAATTGGAAAATGGTAAGGTATTTGTGATAGAATTACTGGTAAAACTTGAATTAGAACTGGAAATATTGCTCTCACCAGAATGAAGTCTTCTATTATTTTCACTTGATGGTGAATCAAAATCCTCTAACTGAATCACAATGAAATTGTCATCGAGTATCTCAAAAACTCCTCTCTTGATGTACCCTGATAGTCCAAAAGGAGATGCAGCTATTGTAAAATCTAAACTAGTATTTTTGGTTTGATCAACAGAAATTATTTCAGAATTCTCTATACCTGTCTGATTAGGACAGGAAGAGGTCTTTGTGTTTTTTTCTTGATCAGTTTCCACAGGGACAGATTTAATTGGTGTTACAGATGTAGGCTGACTGTTATGATCAGTGTTCTCTGTCCATATGTGTTTTATTGTTGGAGAAGATGTTCTTTGCAAATCAGATATAGACAAATTATCTCCCAATTGCAAACCTATGTGACCATTAGAACCAAGGAAAGACTCATCCACCTTAAGATGTGACTGTGTTCCTGGTAATACATGATGATAAGCTCTCACTAATTCCATATCCTGAGTATGTGGAAGTGGTCTACTTCCTGTTGTTTCTCCAACTATCAGAACTTCTGGACTCTGTCTTCTGGTGATTCTATCTTTAATAGATGGCCCTTCGAGTAAAACATCAGTTATATCTTCCTCTGGTGAGAAAGGAATTACACAGGTTGACTCAGGTTGTTGATGTTCCACTTCATTCTGGATTTTCCTAGTACAATCATGGTAGCTATGTCCTGAAGGTAATACATGGTCATTTTGAGGATTTGAATTCCAATCATGAAAGGTAAATCTCATCTCTCCAGTGATATCATTATTCTTTGGTTTACACTGACATTTTCTTGCCACGAACACACAGTCCAGTATTTTTCTTTGTGTTATAGTTTCAGATTGTTGAAAAGAGGGAACCTGGACTCTTTCAGAATCATCACTAGGCACAACATCTGAAGTGTTTTCTTCACCTGTAAACATAAAATGGAAGTTAATCAGAAAGGAACTCTCAAAATTAGAGTGAATACTTGTTTGACACTTGTTTGCTTCAAAAATAAGTAAAATAACCCTAAAGATTCAGATAATTTAATCTGAATTTGTTTCATATTTCACATAGAATCAATAAAAGTCAAAAAGTAAACATAAAAATCAAAATTTACACATAAAGAGTTCAAAACTGCCTTTGAAATAACCTATTTGTTCTAGATATATTCATGAAAATTTAAAGTGAATCAGAAGACCTTTCCACTCAGTTTCAGAATCTTATATATCACCTTGTAGAGGAATCTAATCAAGATACTAATATAACACAGCAACATAATACTTAAAATTTAAAAAGATTTTTTTAACTTTCACTTATATTATAGACACATGTATGTATCTGTGTGAGCGTATATCAAATGTGTGCAAATATTGTTTGAAGCAATAAGGATTCAGATTCCCGAGGTCTCCAATCCTAGACACATAACCAAGTGATAAACAAATGCATTGAAAAATGGTATATATCATTTGCCACCTTAGAAGTAAGTGCATATCAAGATTACATTGCAAAGCTCTCTCAGTGATTGACAAAAGTTTACTACCATAATTATTATTACTAATTATAATATCATACAGTTTATAATTTATAACCAAGAAAAACAAAATAATAGTCTTTTGAGAATATTCCTTTTTGTAAAGCCTTATTAAAAAAGACTTTTAGATTGTAACTTAAAACTTCTATCCCAACTAAATATTTGTTCTGCTAAATTATAGAAAATATCAGTTTTATTTAATGTAATATGCTCTAAAGTCTCCGGTAAAATACAGAAATTTTAACAATGTTGATTGCAGAGAATTCAGAGGTTATAGATATGTAGTGTATTCATTTGATCTTGGAAGTCCTTGGCTCCTCCTTCTTTTTCTTTACTGAGATCTATTATAAACCTTAAGTATTTCAGGTTCAACTTTTTGATATATAAGTTTTTTTTTTAATATTGACTCAGATTGTAGATATCTCATTTGCCTTTTGTTATTCGCCATATATTCTCCTGCAGGAAATGTGGCAAATAAGAGCGCTCCATGTTTTTAAATTTAATGATGCACCACTCCACTGATATTGGGTCAGTTTAAATTACTGTGATGTAATGTAAGATAGATGTTAACTCTCTTCAATATTTTAATAATATAAGAAAGTTCTAAGCCTGAATCTTAAAAAATTCCACTAGGCATATCCTAAAAGTGATTGTCTACAACTATTGTCATCAAATGGAACAATTTTATAAAGGAACTCCAAAATAGAGAGCCATCATGTAACAGTGCTTTGAAATTTTGCTTCAAAACCAGTAATAACAAGGAACAAAGTGGATAGCAGATCATGCCATGTCAAGGTTTGGTATTGTTTCGAAGGTCTAACAGGTATAGGTGGAGATAGACTCTTCAGCACAGTGAGTGGTGACAGGAAAACCCGGTGGTCAGCAGCAAGAAACATAACGAATTCATTTTGAAAGGCTCATTGTTAATTGGGGTTAATTCTAGTGTGAAGTGACTACAACTGAAAAGTTTGGAAATGGAGCTGAAGATGAAGAGTCTCAGAAAATTTATATAGTATCCTCAATAACAGAAAATTTTCAGGGTAGAGGTATAGAAGAGGGAAGAACGCCTGTGATAGCTGTATTAGCAAAGGGAAGGATAAAGGCCAGCCAAAGGCAAGAGTAGCAAGAGATAAAACAGAGGTAAAAACTCACAGAACACTTCACACATCACGATACCGATTTAAAATGCAACAAGACAGAAATTTCAGGGTTTATATACCTTAGAATAACCCCAGAGAATCTTTGTTTTCAGTATTTTATTGTAAGAGTTGAAAGAAGATATATTCTACATAGTTGCTCAAACAGAACTGCATGAATCCCTCACCAGTACACATGCCAATAGGGTTACAGTAACTCTTATGAGTCTCCACTCCTATATGAAGAGTTATAGGCAGTGGATGCTAAGAGTGTATAAATAGGGATGTTCCTGGAATGAAAAGATAAGTTATCCATTCCACAAAGTAACCAGCTTTACACACATATAAACATTAGCTACAATAAATGTACTCAGTAGTCATTACATTTATATATTACATTATTTAAAGGAGGGGCCATGATATGAGAAGTTAGAGATAGATGGGAGGACTTTCAGGGGAGAGAGAGAGATTGAAATGATTAATGCAGCCACTCCTGATGAGACCAGATAGACTAGTATCAGAGGGAATGGGAGGAAGACCTCCCTTATCAGTGGACTGGGGGAGGGGCACAGGTGGGAAGAAGGAGGAAGGGTGGGATTAAGAGGGGCGGAGGGAGGGAGGTACAGAGGTGATACAATGTGAATAATCTGTAATTAAAAAAAATAAAAATAATTTAGAAAGCTATAACTTCCTAAATGTATATATATATATACATATATATATATAAAGAAATGATGTAAATACAGTGTACTCATGTATAAAATTCTAAAAAGAAAACATAATATGCCTACAAACAATTTTTAAAAAAGGACAAGACTCCTGCTGATGCAGTAATAAGGTGATTCAGAGACAAAAGAAATTTCCACCCTTATCAGTGGACTTGGGGAGTGGCATGGAAGCACATGGGTTAGGGAGGGGATGAGGGAATAGGCTACATTTGGCTACAAAGTGAATAATCTGTAATTTATTAAAAAATGAATTTTTAAAAAATAAATAAGTTTACAGAACATTTAAACAAAAGGACAAGACTCCTACTGATGCAGTAACAAGGTGAATCAGAGAGAAAGGAAGATTTATTCCTGGACAGTCCACTGTGGAAACCCAAAGCAAGTGTCCTGGAAGTATTCTTTGAATCCTGGTATGCAGAATAATTTTACTGGGAGAAAAAAATGCTTAATAGCAGTAGCACAGTGTTCCAATCAGAGGAAATCTAGTCTGCCCTAGGCTAGAGTGAGACTCACTAACACCTCAGCAGAGGGATGAGCAGAAGCAACTGTACAAAGATTCTATAGCCACACTCCAGCCAAGGAAAGCTTTATTGACTGTCTTTTCTAACCTAGAGATCTAAAGACACCTTTAGTTATAAAACCTCTTCCTAGATGATTAATCACATCATCTACTTGTGAGAGAAATAACAGAAAGCAGAACATGAGGGGATTCTTTGCGATATTTTACTGTGCAAGATAGGTCAATGGCCACATTCTTATATCTCATGGTCAAGATACTCAAATGGACATTTAATGAATACTCCAGATATGATAGTGTATTAGTTTTGTATTTCAAGTTATATTATTATATAATGTTCGTTTTCCGTGGAATTATTTCTAGGCTTGTCTAACATGATTTTGATAATATGTGTGATCTTCAAAATATATGACTATTGTAGAGACAAAAAATGAAGTAAGTTCCACTTAGATTTAAATCATTTATATATGTCTTTTTGATGATGTGTTTTTAACATACTTTTTATCATAATGAAATAACACTTAAACTTTTAAAATTAAGTTACATAGTGTGCTACAGAAATCAGACTACTTTCCAGTTTTGTTAGAAAGGGAAAAAAGAAAGGGAAAGTGGTTTAAAAAAATTGGTAAGCATATCAGAACGGAAATGGTAAACATACAGAAGTAATTGATGTAGCATGATTTTTAAAATCCCAAAATAGTGCTGATCAGTAAAGACATAAAGAAAAAGTAAAATTTTCATTGATTCATGCAATACTCACAATCCTAGACAAATCATTGTATTTTAAAATAATGCAAAATTCTGTTGCTTATACGTAATATTGAGTTAGGCTCTTTTCTCAGATAAAATGTGTTGGTAAGTAGGTTTATTTTTCTTGTTTGTTTTGTTTTAGTTCGGTTGGGTTATTGAGTTTGGATGTGGTTGTTGCGTTTTTTTTTTTTTTGTTTGATTGTTTGTTTTTGTTTTTTGTTTTTGTCAACCTGACTCAATCTAGAGTCATCTGTAGATAAACTTCAGCTGAGAAAATGCATCCATTAGATTCGCCTGTGCCTGGGCAGTGGTTGATGTGAGAGAGTACAGTTCAATGCTGTTGCTGCTACACATGGAAAAAAAGGCCCAGGATGGTGTAAGACAACAGGTTGAGCATGTCACCAGAGCAAACAAGTAAGCAATATTCTCTAACATCTCTTCTTCATTTCCTCCCTGCAGGTTTCTGCCATGAGTTCTGGCTCTAAATTCTCTTCATGGAGGATTATAGATTACAATATAATACAGTAAATTAAAGTATATTATACTATATGATTACATGAACATCTTTCTCCCCGATTTAGTTTTGATAATGGTGTTTCATTGCAGAAAAAAACCTAAGACATACAGTAATAGATACTTTTTCTCTAAATTACTAATAAGACTTAAGAAAGACAAGAGACAACTCTTCAGTGATACATCTCATTAACATTTGAGCAAAATAATACCAGGGATGAGGGCATGTTCAGAGAATACATATTTGTAGTATTTTCCATGTCATCCTTAATGTTTTGATGATTTGGAGTTGAAATAAATTACCTATAATACAAAATCAATATGCTGGGTCTACAATAGTATATATAAGAGAATGCTACAAAACCTAAATTTTTATTGTATTCTCTACGAAAATAATATAATACTATTTTCAAGTAGAAAACTTTTAATAATTCTTGGCACTAGAGTAAAAATTCATATTTCACATTGTGAGAGAAATATAAATTCTTTGGTGAGAATAAATGTTTGTTTTTATTTTTTTCAAAGTTACTGTTACAGAATTTATGACATGATGATACCACTAGGAAGACACACTTTGCATTATGTGAAACCAGAAGCATTTTTGGTAATTTCACAGTGGGTAAGTCATAGTATTGTGCCTAAACTTAGTTTTAAACACTCATAATTATTTCGCAAGATTAAAAATGCCCCCACAGACAGACATAATTGGTTAAAGATATGAGATAATTTGTTATCATAATGAAACATTTGTTTGCACTGTTGAAATTGTTGTGTATCTTACCCTTTAAAAGAGAACTATAAATAGCTAACATATATGTAAAATTGATGATTATCACTAAATACCAGAGAGTATTATAAAAAAAATGGCTATGTTAACAAAGCCTCTTGAAAATGGATGTCAAAACATTAATGAAATTTCCATGTCAGAAATTGACAGTTAAGTGGAACCCATTGTACTGAATAGACATTCTTTGGTAGAGAATTAAAAAAAAAAATCTGAAATAGTTACTTACTGAATTCAGTGGTGACTTACCAAAGAAAGTCAATTACCCAAACTTCAAAAGGCAGTTGAAACACATTGAAATGAACTCAACATGGACAATACCTGGATTTCTGGCAGTTAGATCAAAGCCAGCATAACCCAGGAACTTGTGAATCTAGTTCCCTGGCTACCAAAAGGAGTAATTTCCTTTACCTTTAGCAAAAGGGACATCTTGCTCCCTAATTAACATATTCTCATGATTCCTATGAGCATGTCAAGGTCCATGCTAGCCTCTAGGTTCCCCCATTCACTACACTACTCAAAAAATACCCTTCAAATCACCCATAAGTCTCCTGGTCTCAACCAGCTACTGATCCTACTTATAATCTAGCTATCCTCACTAGGTATTCTTTATTGTACATCTCCTGATATTCTCCCAACTCTTACAGAAAACTCTGGCATTGTCCAGAATGCTTCTACTTGTCCTTTCTTTTTCTGATTTTTCCATATGTTATAACAATCATGTTGTCACTTTGATATAACTTACTTTCAATCCATGAACTTTCTCTCCAAATTTGTGAATTTCTGCATCTTTTTCTTGTCTGACTTCTGGTAGATGGACTCACCATCGGTGTATCAATTGCATTTCTTTTTGATTTACATGGACTTTCAAGCACAAACTTGGATGGTGTATTTTCCACTTGTCTCTGGTTGTCCTCCATATTTTCTTCTCCAAGAAGTCTTGCAAAATGTTTTGGAGCTGGGTTCTCATAATTATTCTTAACACCACTTCCTTTCACAGAATTATTAATGTGTGAATTGTTCAGAGGTCCTCCCGTCCACGATGGAGATTTTCTTTGACCTCTTCCTGGTTTGAATTCATATTGTTCAAAGGTATTTGGCTGGTAATTAGCAGTATCATATCTAAGCATATTATGTACAGGGCCTTCTTTACCTGTTATCAAAATAAGAAATAAGAAGGGATTTTTAAATATCAAACACATAACACATCATAAAATATTTCTCAAAACTTTTGTTTTATAATCTGCATAGATCCTCTGGCTATATTCTATGGCTGTTACCTTTGTGTTTTTTTGGGACTCCAAACATTGAACCTGGGTGTGATTCCGACTTCTTGCCTCCTTGTGAGACACTTTTTTTTTTTCTTACTATTGTTTTTTTTTTTTTTTTTTTTTTTTTTTTTTTTTTTTTTTTTTTTTTTTGTTTTTTTTTTTTTTTTTTTTTTTTTTTTTTTTTTTTTTTTTTTTTTTTGTCTGTCGTCAATATAAGGGCTTTATTCTTGTCTTACTGTGTCTTCTTTTGCCATGTTTGGCTGTTGTTTCTTGGTGGCCTGCTCTTTTCTAAAGGAAAAGAGAGGCAGAATATATCTTGGGATAGAGGTGCTGTGGGGTGGAGCTAGAGGAATATAAGTAGGTAAAATTGTAATAGGGGAGTACTGTATGAGAAAATAAATTATTTTCTTCAATAGAAATTGTACATGAAGAGGAAACTAATGAATTATCTCTTTCATGAATTAAAAGCTTTCAGAATAAATGCCTTTGCTTATATAAACAATATTTAAGTAAGGGAAGGATAGTCCAAATTCATTTTGGCAAGCTTAATTTGTTCCTGGATAAGTTTAGAAACATCTTAGATAAAATAAAAAATTGCTTTTTTATATATCCCTTTGAAATGTTTTCTCCACTAACAAAATAAGCCAATTTCAGTCAGGAAAAACGTTAAAATAATAAGAAGGGAATATTATGAACATAGGGAGAGAGAGGAAGACCTGGAGGTGCAGGAGCTCAACAAGGAAAGCAAAAGAACCAAAAAATCAGGGCACAGGGGTCTTTTCTGAGACTAATTCTCCAAAGACAAATCATACAGATAACTTAGAACCCCTGCACAGATGTAACTTATGGCAGTTTAATGTCTAAGTGTCTTTCTTAGAAATGGGAACAGGAACTGTCTCTGACATGAACTCAGTGGCTGGCTCTTTGATCACCTCCTCCTCCACTGATTGGGGAACAGTATGGTGCCAGTACTGAAGAGACCTGATAGGCTAAGGTTAGAGGGAAGGAGAAGAGGACCTCTCTTATCAGTATACTTGGGTAGAGGTATAGGAGATAAGGGTGGACAGTAGGATAGTTGATAGGGAAGACTGAGGGGGCTACAGCTGGGATACAAAGTGAATAAACTATAGTTTATAAAAAAGGAATAAATTTTTTGAAAAAGAAAAAAAAATTAAAAAAATAATTTTATTTTGGAATAGTGGTTTTGGTTTCACCAGCCTTAGGGGACAAGACCAAATAAAATCACACCCAGATTTTGGTGGAGAGTTTTTTTCATGGATTGTAGGTAAGGTAAATGACATGTCTGCCATACAGTGAACTTGTCTCTTTATTTGGAAATACATTGAATCTAACTCTCCCAAGTCAAATGAACTCCAGATAAGTACTGTCAATACACAGCATGTTTCTTTACTTACTTCTCCCTGGGGGTGTGAACCTTCTTCCTCTCCCTTGTTTTCGGACTTTCTTCCCCAACAATCAAAGTTTCAAATGCACACCTAAGGAAAAATTTCGCTGCATGAATTCCCCAAATTGCCTAACATCTATCTCTTTGAACATCCTGATAGGTCCAGGAGTTTCATCAAGAGCTGCACACAAAAGGCACGTGATCAGGCCTAACCTCACTGACTGCTTCAACTAAGTATGCAATTGCCTACCCATAGGTAGTCCCACAGACAGCAAATAAAACAGCGTGTCCTTCCTGGACTTGGGCAACTTTACAGCTTTTGGAACCCTTGCCTTAGTGATGATGTCTAATGTCAGAAGGAAGCAGTCATAAACAAAGACTCTGCCACTTGTTCAGTTATGATCAACAAAAAGCTTGGATGTTCGGTTTCAGACCTAGGGCAAGTAGCTTAGGTGCCTTTTGAAAAGAGGTGAACCTGGCTTCCAGGTTCTTCGAACATCTACTAGTCCCTACCTGCTACATGACACAGTAGACATACCCCACCCTCTATCCTGAAATCTCCAGCCAAGGGACAGGAGCTTCCTCTCCTCCAAAGGCTCTTCACTATATAATCCATATATTTTGCTTCCTTTCTCTCTTTCTACATTTCCTCTCTTCTCTCAGTCTCTCTTTGCTTTCCCTCAGTCCTTTCTCTGCACACACACTTTCTCTTTGCCCCCTGAATGGAGACTTAACTGGCCCCATTCATTAGGCCAGTGAAACTGCTTAGAGTTGCTCCCAGTGAACGTGCATTTAAATACTTTAATTTGCCTTGAATTAGCTTGTTTCACAGTAGAAATGAAGATAACCTATCACTCTAATAGGAGTTATCAAAAATCACTCAGTTTTAGTACATGATGGAGATACTAATACGATCAAACAAATTATTGCAGTTATGGCTCGATACTAATGTTTTAATTCAAGTTTCAATTTTATTTGCTTTCCATTAATTATTTATACCTTTATATTACATATTTATACTTTTTATTTTTACGGTCCTTTTGATAACACATGTATATTTGGTAATGAAAGGGATTGTTTTAACTATAACTCTATTATAGAAAAAGGCAAATAAAAAATTATAACTCATAATATTACCAGGAATTTGAGTTAGCCAGAAAATGGAGATCAGATGAAATGAGTATGTACATCTACTACACTACATATAAAATCCGGTTAAAGAACCACCTCATAGGAAAAGCTAGTGTAAGTTTGTGCACAGTAAGGAAACACCTCAAATGACCACCCCATTGTTGGAGAAAATGTAGACATGAAAGAGAGAAAATTCAGAGTTTTCTGAAAGAGTCAACTGGCAGTCAGCCAGGCAATCTCTCTGAAGCAGAGAAAATAGCAAAAATTATGGGATGGTCCTTCCAATTATAAGAGGTAATGTTGAAGAAGGAGAAGAGTTTGTTAGCCTGGGAAATAGCATAGCATGAGAACAGTCCTGGATCTGAGACATGCCAGAAGACTAATTTGGAGCCTTTGATAATCATAATGGGTAAATGTTACTAGGGACCAGAGGTGCCTGGAGGTTAGTTTGGGGTTTTGTTATGTAAGGACATGTATATGCCAATGGAAGTGGCCCTATCTGGCTGACAGAAACAGATTTTTCTAATATCTAAGAAATGTCAGTTCTATGTGTTTATCTCTCCACCAGAAATTCTTTAATTCTCCAATTTGAGCTAAGTCAAGATTCTCATTTCAAGGTTTTCACAGCCATTGGAAGAACTGAGGTTCCCCTTGAGTCCAAAAACTAGTAGAATCTTTATTATATGCATATGAGAACATGTCCAAAGACTGAACTATTTTACTTACTTGTTAGACTGTGAAATTTCTTATTTCTGTAGGGGAGAGAAACTAAAAGAGTCTTGAGGTTAAAGTAACATTTCTAAACATAATGACTATTGAATTTGGGGACAGATGGCTTTATTTGGAAGTTATCTTATATGTCAAAAAGTATTTGGTAATATTCCTAGAGTCTCCCCACTGGAATAAAGTAATATCTGTCCTTCCATCTTCAATTGTATCAGCACAATTATTTTTAAAATGTAGACTATGTCCACTAGGAAGGAACATGAGGATTTCAACTGAGACTTATTAAGGGTATACAATATATGAATTCCCTTTGGATGATGTTGTATTTATGACCTCTCAGAAGAAAAAAATGAAATATATAGCAAACCGCATATTAAAATGATAAGTAATGTTAAACATTGTGGGAGTGTACATAGAAAGTGTACCAAAATCCTATCTCAAGCTGTTTATCCTGGCCACCACACAAATATGCTATTTCCCACACTCACATTGGGTAGAAGTACCTGGATAATATTCTACTGACATGACATTCCTTGTTGTAGAAAATTTAAAAAGATTACTGATATACAATGTATTGAATTATTTGCCTTTCATTGTATTGCTATAGTTATATTTAATTCATGTTCGTGATAACATTCAAAAGCTTCATTTCATGCATAACCAAATTTTCTAGAACATTACAATCAGTGAAACTTGAGGTCCCTTACTTTCAGTTTATGCTCTATAATCAAATGTTTTGGGGTCTCATTTCTTCCTATCATCTGTCTTCTATTAGCTGAAACTGAAATCATTCCTTGTAATATGTTTGTCTTGGAGAATGTAGACTCAAATTGTGGATTTTCCACTTGCCCCTCATTGGTTTCCAAATTATTTTATGTAAATTTTCATGCAAATGACAAATGATCATTTTATGAGCATTGATTTTCTTTAGTAAAGGTAACACTTTTTACTCTGTTGACATCTCAGTTGGTTGAATTGCCTTAATCACTATCATTATGTACAAAATTTGTTATCTCTACTTGTTTTTCTTTGTCATACATTTAGATTGTTTGAAATAAAATAGTTTTTCTGTAGTAGAATCAACAGTTGGAACAAAAGAAAAATAGTCTCCATATGTCACCAAAAAATTGGAGGAAGTAAGAAAGTGTGAAAATAACCAGATTTAGTAAAATGTAGTGTTTTGAAACTTCATTTCAGATGAAACTCTCAAAAGAAAAATGTAACATTTCTTAAGATTTTATATAGATTTAATGTTTATATATTATTTCTCAAACTGTACAGTCTAAATTTGTAACAAGGGACCAGTTTAAATTCATTTTAAAACTCTGAATAAATTTAGAGAAAAATCTCTAGCATTTTATATAAAACTACATACCATTGGGAAGATATGTCAGAAAAAAAAGACTTAATAGTATATGCTAACACAACCAAACAAGCATATTGCAGTTAATATTCAATTCTGGTGGTTAGCTAAAAATGCATTATTGTAAATTTTTCATTAATCTAAAACATTCCGTTTATGTTCTTGCACGTAGTGGTCTTTATAATATACATTCTTGTTTTAAGTTATGACTATTGTAGACAGTAGCAAAATAAAACAAAGTTTAAAGTTTTCAAGTAATTTGAGGAATTGTTCATGCTACAGTGATTTTAAGTTCAGAAGAATTGCTTATTATTCCAAATTATTAGAATAAACTTCACATATCCCTACTGGTAAAAATATGCAGAAGAACCAAACTATTACAGTAGACTATTCTTTAGATATATTTGAGGCAGTTTTCAAAAACAAGTTTTTATGACTTTTGTTAGTAATATTAACCATACTCAGTGAAATTAAAAAAGTAGTACTATCTGTGGCTAGAACAGTTTATTTTTCAAAGCAGAAAACATTGACTTATGGAACAGATAACTCTATTTAGAAAAAAAATCCTGTTAACTGTAGGAAGTTTGGTAATATTCTTGTTATCATCACAATAAACCACACTAGATATAAGAAACATCACATCCTCTTTCCTTGGAGTGATTATTCACAATTATATCAGAAACTTTAAGAACTATTCCCCAGGAACAGATAAGGTTGCTTTTAGTTCAGATCAACTTTATTGTAGAAAGTTATTACTTTGGGATATTGAAACTTTTGAATGTGTCAGATCTCAAAAAGAAGGCACAAAAATTTAAAACAAACATATTTTAAACATAAGGAAAACCACTACCTAACAGAAAGTATACAAGCAGAGTAGACTGAATAATTGCCAATAAAATTAATAAATAAAAACTCCAAAATGTTGTAGTATTAGTTGTGTGTATACAATATTTCCATGACGAAGCTTTTTTTTAATTGAAGAAACTTCTAAATAGAAGAGTTTTTGAGTTTACTATGATAGTTTAGTTTCTCTGCACAGCCTTATGCATAAGTAACTTCTACATGATTAACTTGATAAGATAGACAATTTTTCTTGCTATGATTTTTGAATTGGTAGAACTACAATCTCTATAGATGTTTTTGGTATGCTAATAAGATTGCATATTTCACACTGGGGGATAATACGAAGTAGTGACTTTAGAAATAGATTTCTCAGTATCAGTATTATTGACTTCAGGGTCTACATTACTATATTGGAGAGCACTGTCAGCTATTTGGCAATCTTTAGCAAGTCTCTATTTAGCAGAATTGTCCAAAATCACAATTACACCATGACTGACAATATTCTTCCCCATTTTAGATCCACTTGTGTAGAGTTTTTCCAACATGGCAGTTTGGGTACTGAGGATGTTGAATTCCTGAAATTTTATAATAATGACAATGAAAGTTATAGAAAATGGCGGATATTGTAAGTCATCATGTAAGAGTTGTCACTATATACTATGTTATCACCTCATTAACAGTAAAAATAAATTCAGCTGTTTTAATTCACAGAATCATTGCAGTGCCTGGAGAAAATATTCTACTGAAAATGTATTCATTGTAGAAGGAAGCTAAAAATTGTGTGCTCTCCAGAAAGGGTACATGAACTCTGACATGAACTCTGTGGCTGGCTGTTTGATTACTTCCTCCTAAAGGGTACAACCTTTCCATGACACAGAGAAAGATGATGCAGCCATCTTTGATGAAGCCTGAGAAGCTAGGGTCAGATAGAATGGGTGGAGGACCTCTCCTATTAGGGGACTGGGGAAAGGGCATCGGCATTGAAGAGGGATGGCGGGTAGGACTGGGAGAAGAAAAGGGAGGAAGCTGCAGCTGGATACAAAGTGAATAAACTGTAATAAATAAATATATAAAGAAAATTATATTTCAAAAGTTTGAACTGGTGAGTAATATTTTTAAATCTGGTTTTGCTGAATTCTATAAAATATCTAATTATTTTACATAGTACGCTGAGAAGACACACATTGTAAAGGAAGACAAGCATATCACTCCTTTCAGTAAATGTAGATGTGACTTACTTTCTTCAGGTGCTCCATCTTTTTGAAGATTTGGGTGCGTGATTCTTGCATGACTTATGATAGGTGGACTTGCAATCCTTGTTTCAGATATATGTTCTTCTGACACAGATGACCTTACAAATATTAAGTCATATTCAGAATTTTCAGTTTGTGCCTGGTTGTTGTCCATATATTGTCCTGCAAAAAATGTTGTTAAGTATATTATTTGCTTTCTTAATTTTGGATTAAAGTCTTAAAATTAACTTATCTCAAGATAACACAATGCCTTGAATTACTCTGTTTTGTTACTTAAAAAATGTTGAGTTTTCTTTATTCCTCTTGCTACATGTTTTCATATTCTTTCAAAAGACTAGCTAGATTTCTACAAAATTACACAAGGAATGTTACATAATATCATCTATCTTACTAGACAATTTAACATGAAAAAAAAATTTAAAAGGGCCGAGAAAGTAATTAGGGAAACAACACTCTTGAAAATAGCCACAATGGACATAAAGTACCTTGGTGTGAACCTAACCAAGCAAGTAAAAAAAAAATTGTATAAAAAATATTTCCATGTCTCTGAAGAAAGAATTAGAAGACAATATCAGAAAATTGAAAGATCTCCCATACTCATGGCTTCGCAGGATTAATATAGAAAAAATGGCCATCTTACCAAAAGTAATCTACAGATTCAATGCAGTTCCCATCAAATTACCAACACAATTCTTTACAGACCTTGAAAGAAAAATTCTCACCTTCATATGGAACAACAAGAAAACAAGAATTGCTAAAAAAATTCTTTACAGTAAAAAAATTTTCAGGAGGTATCTCCATCCCTGATCTCATGCTGTATTATAGAGCAACAACACTAAAAACTACATGGTACTGTCATAAAAACAGAATGGTGTATCAATGGAATGGAATATAAGACCTTGACATAATTCCACACACTTATGGGCACCTGATTTTTCACAAACATGCCAAAAACATTCAATGGAAAAAAAAGAGCATCTTCAACATATGGAGTTGATCTAACTGGATGTCTACATGTAGAAAAATGCAAATAGATCCATACTTATCACCCTGCACAAAAATACAGTCCATGTAGATCAAAGACCTCAACATAAAACCAGACACACTAAACTGCTTAGAAGAAAAAGAGGGGAAGAGCCTTGAACTGGCACAGGAGACAACTTCCTGAACTGAACACCAACAGCACAGGCTCTGAGAACAACAATCAATAAATGGGACCTCATGAAACTGAAAATCTTCTGTAAAGTAAAGGACACTGTCATCAGAACAAAATGACAGCCTACAGATTGGGAAAGGATCTTCACCAACCCTATATCTGACACAGGGTTAATATCCATTGTATATAAAGAACTAAAGAAGTTAAACAGCAACAAATCAAGTAATCCAATTAAAAAATGGGTACAGAGCTAAACAGAGAATTCTTTGCAGTGGAATATCGAATGGCAAAGAAACACTTATTGAAATGCTCAATGTGATTATTCCTGAGGGAAATGCAAATAAAAACGACCCTAAGATTTCACCTTACACCCATGAGAATGGCTAAGATCAAAAACTCAAAAGACAACACATGCTGGAAATGTTGTGGAGAAAGGGGAACCATCTTCCACTGCTGATGGGAATGTGAACTTGTACAACCACTCTGGAAAGCAATCTGGTGCTTTCTCAGACAACTAGGAATAACACTTCCTCAAGATCCAGCTTTACCACTTCTAGGCATATATCCAAAATTTTCTCAAGTACACAATAAGGACATTTGATCAACCATGTTTATAGCAGCCTAATTTGTAATAGCCAGAAACTAGAAACAGCCCAGATGCCCCTCAATGGATGAACAGATGCACAAATTGTGGTATATCTACACAATAAAATATTACGCAGCAATAAAAAACAAGGAAATCATGAAATTTGCAGGTAAATGGTGGGATCTGGAAAAGATTATTCTGAGTGAGCTATCCCAGGAGCAGAGAGCTGCACAAGGTATATACTCACTCATATAAACATATAATATAGGATAAACCTACTAAAATATGTACACCTAAGAAAAGTAATCAAGAGGGAGGACTCTTGATAAAATGCTCAATTCCTATCCAGAAAGGCAAAGAGACTGAACATCAGAAGAAGGAGGAAAGAGGGAACAAGTCAGGAGCCTGACACAGAGGACCTCTGAAAAGCTCTACCCTGCAGACTATCAATGCAGATGCTGAGACTTATGGGCAACCTTTGAGCAGAGTGCAGGGAATCTTATGAAAGAAGTGGGAAACAGTAAGATCTGGAGAGGACAGGAACTCCATAAGGAAAGCAATAGAACTGTGTCTTTCTGCTTTGGGGATACCTCACTCAGCATTATCTTATACCCATCAGTATGGCTAAGATCAAAAAGCCAAGTGACAATACATGCTGGAGAGGATGTGGAAAAAAAGGAGCCCTCCTACACTGCTGGTGGGAATGTAAATTATACATGCACTTTGGAAATCAGTCTGACACTTTCTCAAACAATTAGGAATAGAGACTCCTCAAGATCCACCTATTCCTCTCCTAGGCATATATCCAAAAGTTGTTCAAGCACACAACAAGGACATTTGCTCAAATATGATTTTAGCACTTTTTTTCATAATGGTCAGAATCTGGAAACAACCCAGATGTCCCTAAACTATGGAATGAATGCAGAAATTGTGGAACATTTACAGACTGGACTACTACTCAGCAATTAAGAACTAGGAAATCATAAAATTTGCAGGCAAGGAAAGAAAGAAAGAACATTAAATTTGAAAGGAAAAAAATGATAGCTATAAAATGAAACATAAAGAGAGACCCATTAGAATAAAGTTTGATTTCTCAGTGGAGATTCTACAAACGAGAGGGCCTGACTCATATTCTCCAAATGATGAGAGAATATTTGGCAGCCAAACTATCAAGCACACTAGTTGGAGAAACCAAATTTAAGCAGGATCTATCGACTAAGATTTCAGCTCTCCATATGGCACTAGAAGGAATATTTCAACTTAAAGATGTTTACCACATTCAATAAAAAGAATAAATATTTAATTTCTTGACCAAACTTTGGGCAGAATACAGGGAATCCTATGAAAGAAGGGGGAGTTAGTCGGATCTGGAGAGGACAGGAGCTCCACAAGGAGAGAACAGAACTAAAATTTCTGGGCACAAGAGTCTTCTCTGAGACTGATACTCAAACCAAGGACCGTTCATGTATAGAACCTAGAACCCCTGCTCCGATGTAACCCACGGCAGCTCAGTAACCCCATTAAGGTTAACAGGGACTGTCTTTGACATGAATTCAGTGGCAGGCTCTTTGACCACCGTTCTTTTGAGGTAGGAGCAGCCTTGCATTGCCACAGAGGCGGAAAATGCAGCCAGAACTGATGGGACCTGATAAGCTAAGGTCCGATGGAAGGGGAGAAGGACCATCCCATCAGTGGACTTGGAGAGGAAAATGGGAGGAGATGAGGGATGGAGGGTTGGATTGGGATGGAATGGGGGAGAGGGCTACAGCTGAGATACAAAGTGAATAAACTGTAATAAATAAAAAATAAAAATAGTAATCTCTGGCCAGCAAATGAAAAGATTGAGGGAAACATCTCATACAATAGCAACAAAATAGCAGAAATCAACAACAACTTCTCTTTGATAACGCTCAACCTCAATGATTCACTAACTAAAAACAAATCAGTTTCATGGGTTGGCATCAGACTGTTGGAACAATGGAAACGAATTAAAGTCCTGAAACAAATCCATACACTTATGGACACCTGATTTTTGATAAAGATGCCAAAACCATTTAAAGGAAAAAAGACAGCATCTTCAACAAATGGTGCTGGTCTAAATGGATGTCTACATGTAGAAAAAAGGCAAATAGATGCATACTTATCACTCTGAACAAAACTAAAGTACAAGTGGATCAAAGACCTCAATAGGAAATCAGACAGTAAACTTGTTAGAAGAAAAAGTGGGAAAGAGCCTTGAACTCATTGGCATAGGAGACAACTTCCTGAACTGAATACCATCAGCACAGGCTCTAAGACCAACAATCAATAAATGAGACCTCATGAAACTGAAAATCTTCTGTCAAGCAAAGGACACTGTCATCAGAACAAAACGACTGCCAGCAGATTTGGAAAGGATTTTCACCAACCTTCTACCTGACAGAGGACTCATATCCAACACATATAAAGAGTTTACGAAGTTAAACAGCAACAAATCAAGTAATCCAATTAAAAATGGAGTACAGAGCTAAACAGAGGATTCTCAATAGAGGAATATTGAATGGCAGAGGAACACTTAAAGAAATATTCAGCATCTTTACTCATAAGGGAAATGAAAATCAAATCAACCCTAAGATTTCAACTTAAACCCAACAGAATGGCTAAAGTAAAAAACTCAAGTGACAACACATGCTGGAGAGGTTGTGGAGAATGGGGAACCCTCCTCCACTGCTGGTTGTAATGTCAACATGTACAGTCTGGAAATCAATCTGGTGCTTCCTCAGACAACTAGGAACAGCAATTCCTCAAGATCCAGCTATAACACTCCTAGGCATATATACCAAAGAGGCTCAAATACACAATAAGGACATTAGCTCAACCATATTTGAAGCAGTTTTATTTATATTAGTGAGGAGCTGGAAACAGCCCAGATGGCACTCAATGGAGGAATGGATACAGAAATTATGGTACATCTACCCAATGGAATATTCCTCAGTAATAAAAAACAAGGAAATCATGAAATTTGCAAGTAAATGTTAGGATCTGGAATAGATCATCCTGAGTGAGCTATCCCAGGAGCAGAAAGCTGCACACGGTATATACTCATTCATATAGACATATAATACAGGATAAGCTTACTTAATTTTGTACACCTAAGGAAACTAATCAAGCCGCAAGACTCTTGCTAAAATGCTCAATCCCTATCCAGACGGGCAAGGAAGATGGACATGAAAAGAAGGAGAAAAGAGGGAACAAGTCAAGAGCCTGACACAAAGGACCTCTGAAAGTTTCTGCCATGCAGACTATCAATGCAGATGCTGAGACTTATGGCCAACCATTGTGCAGAGTGCAAGGAATCTTAGGAAAGAAATGGGAAACGGTAAGATCTGGAGAGGACAGGAACTAAACAAGGAGAGCAAGAGAACCAAAAAAAAATTGAGCACAGGGGTCTTTCCTGAGACTGATACTCCAACCAAGGACCATGCATGGAGATAGACCACTGCACAGATGTAGCCCACGGCAGTTCAGTGTTCCATAGTAATAGAAACAGAGACTGTCTCTGACATGAACAGTTTAGCCTGCTCTTTAATTAACCCCTGCCTCCCCCCCATGGGGGAAGCAGCATTACCAGGCAACAGATGAAGACAATGGAGCCACTCATGATGTGGCCAAACTGACTAAGATCAGAAGGAAAAAAAAATAAGACCTCCCCTATCAGTGGTCTTGGGGAGGGGCATGTGTGTAGATGGGGGAGGAATTGAGAAATTGGGATGGGAGGATTTAGGCAACCACAGGGGGATACAAAGTCAATAAAGTGTAATTAATAAAGAATCAAAAAAAAGCAGGATCCTTCATTCTGAGATATCTAAGAACAAGACCTGAAAGTAAAAATTAAACATTACCTCGGGATAAATGAAAGAAAAAAGTATATTCAAAGCAAATGGAAACAAAAACCAAGCAGGTGTAACAGTTTTAATATCTGACAAAAAACAAAACAAAACAAAAAATACTAAAACTAATCAGAAGAGACAGAGGACACTACATAGTCATCAAATTGGAAAAAAAATCTGCCAAGAAGATATCGCTGTTTTAAGCATTTATTTACCAAGCACAAAGGTACCTGACTTCATAAAAGAAATACTATTACAGATAAAAAAGTATATTGACCTCCACAGAGTGGTACTGGGAGGCTTCAATACCTCACTCTTAGTAATTGACAGGCCATCCAGACAAAAACTAAACCGAGAAATGCTGTAGCTAAAAGACTTCACATGTACATAAGCTTAGCAGACTGTTAGAGAAGATTTCACCCAAACACAGAGTATACTTTCTTTTCAATAGCTCATAGAATTTCTTCCAAAATTGACCAAAATCTTGAAAATAAAGCAAGTCTCAACAGTAAGAAAACAATTTAAATCACACCTTATACCCTACATGACTACCACAGATTAAAGCTACAGAAAAATAAACACAGAAAAATAAAGAATTTAAAAACACGTTAAAATTGAGCAACTCACTACTGAAGGAAAATTGATACAAGATAGAAATTAAGAAGGAAATTAAAAACTAAAACCTGGAGGGACAAGATGCCGTCTCTAGGAGAACGCTGCTTCTGAGGAGCAGGACAACATTTTCCATACAGCAACCATGAGAATGAACTCTGAGCACTAAAAAAAAAAAAACAGTTATTGTATTTCCCAGTGTTTCCCTGGAAAAGGTCTTCCAGAATGGCAGATGTGAGCAGCCATCACTGAACTGGGCTCCAGCTTCAAGCACAGAGACTTGCTGTATGCCCAGCTCTCTGGCACAGACAGAGCTGTGTGCCCCAGGGCAACAGAGACTGGATGTCCTTGTCAGGAGTAAACCCCACAGGGAAGGAAGGAAATGGGAACCTGAATTAGGTCATTCCAGTATATCCCTGGAAAAGGTCACAAAGACAGGTGGGCAAGCGTGCCACCAGCCCAGAGACCTGCTCTGTACCAACTATTTGGTGCAAATAGAACTGTGTGCCCCAGGACACCAGATACTTGGAGTCCCTGTTGGGGGAAATCCCCATAGGAAACAAAGGAAAGGGGACGGACTTAGGCCACCCAGTATATCCCTGGAAAAGGTACTGCAACCAGCCCAACCTAGGGACCTGTTGTGCACTAGCTAGTCTGCTGCTACCAGGAAAGTGGTAATCACCTGCCAACAGAGCCCCAACCTCAGGCCTCTAGAACCCTGGGATTCCCGAGATCATCCCCCATATACTGCTCCAATGTAAAGAGCCTGAAGCAAATGCCATTACAAGATGGCGCCGGCATCCAGTGTGTGAGATCGTAAACAACTGCCTATGCGCATGCGCTAAAGCTGAATTCGAGCCAAAGATTGGCTCACTTAGTGATGTAGTGATTAATTAAGATGGCCTGATGGGCTGCATCCAATCAGGAACCAACATGTCACCATTTAGGGTATAAAAGGAGTGCCATTTTGGGGCTCTAGGTCTTCCTCTCATTGCTGCTGAATAAATGCTTGCTGCAGAAGAATCCTGGTGTCCTTGTGCATTCTTGCTGGCGAGATGACCACGCGGGCTACAACTGGTGCCGAAACCCGGAATGCCGGGCTACCGACCATCGTCGGCACTGAGGAGACCCCCCCACTGCAGGGAGGATTCAGAACTGCAGTCTCAGGTAAGCTCTGAGAGACATGTTCCTTGAGCCCCTCGTGGCTATAGGAGTGGTTCTCTTGGCTTTTCTTTTGTTTTGTGTGGGCGGATATTGCTCTTGCTTGCAAGATTCAAATTGCCGCCACGCTATATTAGAGGGAGAAGCCGTTTTAGGGGAACTACAGGATAGCATGTCAGAAACAGAGCGAAGTGAACGTCTTGGGGCCCGAAAGAAAAGACGTAAGGATAAGCAGTTAAACCCCTCCAAGGAGGAGAAAGATAAGGGAAAGGACGCCCTGGGAGAGAAAGATAAGGAGGAATTTTCAGCTAAAACTAGTAAAAAGAAGCCTTTGTATTCACTAAAGGAACTAGAGGCTTTGGGACTTTCCAGTTCCGATTCAGAGGGACTTTCCCCTTCTGAGGAGGAGGATCTAGAAGAGGAAGCAGCTCGCTAAGAGAGAGAGAGGTACCACCCAGACGAGCGGCCGCCCTGGAAAAATCAAAAGCAAATAAAAGGAGGAAGTCGGGGTGCTGTCTCTTCTAGGCCCACTGCTTCTGCCACTCCCTCTGCTCCCCCGCCTTATTCCCCCCAGGTGGAGGCTCTAAGACATTTATGTCCTCCCAGGCTCGAAGGCAAATTTCTCTCGAGTACCCTGTATGGGAAAATGTTGAAGGAGGATGCACTCATGTAGCCGTAGATTACCCTCAGATCAAAGAGCTCGCAGAATCTGTCAATAAATATGGTATAGATGCTAATTTTACCATTATGCAGCTAGAGAGACTTGCCACCGTGGCTATGACTCCTAATTATTGGGAGACCACTATTAAAGCTGCCTTACCTAACATGGGTCAGTATATGGAATGGCAGGCACTATGGTATGACGCCTGTCGAGCTCAAGCTCGGACTAATGCCTTGGAAGTGGGTCCCCAGAGAGAATGGACCTTTGATCTCTTAACAGGACAAGGTCAATATGACAACAATCAGACCAACTATGAATGGGGAGCTTATGGGCAGGTTTCAACCGCTGCTATTAGAGCTTGGAAAGCACTTTCAAAAAAGGGGGAACCCACAGGTCATTTAACAAAAATAATTCAAGGTCCTCAGGAGCCTTTTGCTGATTTCGTGGCCCGAATGACGGAATCAGCAGGCAGGATCTTTGGTGATCCGGAACAAGTTAAGCCAATGATAGAACAATTAATCTATGAAAATGCTTCCCCCGAATGTAAAGCAGCTATCCTCCCAAGGAAAAATAAGGGATTAACAGACTGGATAAAAATCTGCCGAGGACTGGGAGGACCTCTTACAAATGCTGGTTTAGCGGCAGCTATTTTACAAAGCAGAAGCCAAGGTCAATCAAAGAATTCTAGGGTTTGTTTCAACTGTGGAAAACCTGGACATCTCAAACGAGAATGTCAGACTAAACAGCAGAAAAAGATCCCTGGTCTCTGTCCAAAGTGTAAAAAAGGACGCCATTGGTCCAATGAGTGTAGGTCGGTTAAGGATATTCAAGGAAAAATTATTTA